>NC_067162.1:9327061-9573347 GCF_903995435.1 Acomys russatus
TTTCTTTCCTCAGGGTTTTTTTTTTTTTTTTTTTTTTTTTTTTTTTTGAGACCCAGCTCCCGCAGGCAGTAGGGAGCAAGAGGTGAGAGAAATGACAGTGTTTTTCTGAGCTCAGTACTCCAATCAAAACTATTATTGCAATTAAAGGCCAGATTTTTGATAAACAAACAAGTGAGATGGAATACCCATTGGCCATGTGTGTATGTGTGTTTTCTTTAGAGTCGAGTTGCCCTTTCAAGAGCTCCTATCACCTATTAGTGAAATATACAATTAATTTGCCCTGAGTAATCAACACCAGCTGTTAAAGTCAAGGGCGTTTTGTCAACTTTCTGGCAAACAGATGGAGAGGCAAAATGTCAGAGGCATGAAAAAACAACAACAACAAGCCAGAAAACAACAACATTTTTCAAAAGAGAGGGAGGGCCCTTACCTTCCCAGAAAAGTTCAGACCCCGCATGTCAGAGGCATTTGCAGTATTTCCTGGAGCTCAACCACACTCGGGGAGGGGGAGGGGGACTGTGCTCTGAGCCCATAGTCAAAGGACCAGTGCTTAAACTTGGTCTCCAAGGATGTTTGCACATGGAAGAGGACTCAGAGTCATGTAGTCATGTAAGGTATCTTTCAATTAACATTTAATATGGAACACACAGATTCGGGGAGTGGGAAGTAGGGTCTGCAGGAGATGGTCTGGGTTCTGTAAATACCAAGGTTGTTCATTGTATTTATAGATTCCTTAAATACTTCTCTCTCTCTCTCTCTCTCTCTCTCTCTCTCTCTCTCTCTCTCTCTCTCTCTCTCTCTCTCTCTCTCTCTCTGTGTGTGTGTGTGTGTGTGTGTGTGTGTGTGAACTCTTAAACTGATCCTCTCTGTGCACAATAGTTATCATCCATTCTTGTCTAAGACATTGTTTTCAGAACACCAGGCACATTGGATCAATTAATGGCTCGCCCGTCTTGAATAAAGCTGTAATTTTATTTTCTACACAAAGAATGTTTAAGGCATACTGAGAGGGAAAGTCTTGATAATAGTCTAAAAGTTAAAAGCCCCTAGGATGTAATATTTCTCTGTAATAATAATAATAATTAATAGTAATAACAACTGTTAAAGTTGTGTCTGCTGTTAGCTCTCTGTTATCCCTTGGACAAGTCCCCATGTTAGTCAGAGCAGTCTTCTACAGGGCTGTGTGTTGTGTGACCAATGTGAGCACATTAGTCTGACTGTCATGGATGCCTTACAGTTGCTTCTAGAACCTGAAGGCTCAGCTTTCTCCTCATTAAATATGAGTCAGACTTGGGAATTCACTTAGGAAACCATGTACAGATTAGATGTCAATGGAATATTCTTATTTCATGAGCTCAGAATGCAGGACACCAGGAGACACAGTTGTGGCCTTTTTAATCCACTCTCTGAGTTTAGAGGAAAATTAAAAGCTAATATCACCTTACCTCTCCATCAACACCCTGATTTTGAGAGCTAATAGCTTGGGGAGGAAAAAGGCTTGGGATCTGGGATTCTGTAACCCACCTACAGTGTCTATGCATCTGCTGTGAAAGAATCCTAACATGGGGCTGGGCATGGTGGCGCACGCCTTTAATCTCAGCACTCAGGAGACAGAGGCAGGCGGATCACTGTGAGTTCGAGGCCAGCCTGGTTTACAAAGTGAGTCTAGGACAGCCAAGACTACATAGAGAGACCCTGTCTAAAATAAACAAACAAATAAATAAATAAATCCTAACACGTCTGACGAATACAAATACAACTAAATAAAAATGATTTTCTTCTCTCTCTCTTTTCTATGTTCCTTCTTTCAGTTCTGTTTCCTTTTTCTGAATCCACTGTTGTGAGTTTCTGTCATGTCTGCAGCTGTCACTTCTTAGTCACAAAGACGTTGAAATTCCTGGTATAAATGGCAGTTTATTTAATAGTGATTCGCTCTGCTTCCCCTGGTGTAGCAGGTTCAGTGATATACGGTTTCACACTATAAAATTCGTTATATAGACATTACCGTGTTGATTCACATATTGACTGAGCTAGGTGGTCACCACACTGTCTGATCCCAAAGACGTTCTACGTGTTTGTAGTAGCTCCTCCCTACCAGTGCCCCAGCTCAGTCAAATGCTTGCATGCTGCGTGTTTTCTTTTTCTTTCTTTCTTTCCTTCTTTCCTGCCTTCCCTCCATCTCTATGTATTTGTCTCTTGTTCCTGGAGTATGGATGGACTCCTTAATATGTGGATTTGGTCTGGTTTCTCACATAGCAACCCCTTCCTCGTGTTCACCATGGTTGTAACAAGTGTCACGGATTACTACTGCATGTATTTTTACTCCCCAGAAGTATTTCGCACTTTATTTATTGTCAATTGATGGAAACTAGGTCATTTCTACTTTGGTGTTTTTATAAATGGTACGCAAGTACATGCGTGCGCGCGCGCGCGCGCGCGCACACACACACACACACACACACACACAGTTTATATTGAGGAGTAGGTTTATATTGAGGAGTAGGTTTATATTGAGGGGTAGAATTTCTGAGTTACATAGCTACTCTGAGTCTTAAGGAACTGCCACATCCCTTCCTAGTGCTGGTTAGTTTTTTGTCAACTTGACACAGGCTATGGTCATCTGGAAAAAGGGAGCCTCAACTGAGAGAATGCCCCATAAGATTGGCCTGTATGCCAGTCTGCAGAGGTGTGTTCGTGGTTGATGACTGACCACAACCCAGCATGGGCACATGACCATGGAAAGGAAAGAAATCAAGCTGAGTGTGGGCCTGGCAAGCGAGCCACTAAGCAGTGGTCCTCTATGGCCTCTGCCTCCGAGTCTTGAGCTCCTGCCTTGACATCCTTCAGTGATGGATTGTGACCTAAAAGTTGTAAGATGAAGTAAATGCTTTTCTCCTCAATTTGCTTTTGTTGTTGCTCTGTTTTGTTTTTTCTGTTGTTGTTGTTGTTGTTTGAGCCCTGGCTGCTCTGGAACTCTCTTTGCAGACCAGGCTGGCCTCAAACTCACAGAGATCCAACTGCCTCTGCCTCTGGAGAGCTGAGATTAAAGGTGTGCGCCACCACGCCCAGACTGCCCAGTTTGCTTTTGACTGAGGCCTTTATCACAACATTGGAAAGCAGACGAGGGCATTCCTTAAGTGTCAAAGCCGTTTCCCATGGCTACCAGTAGTCCCTAAACCTCCTAGCTGCCGTTTGTTGTTGACCACCTTTTAATGAAGGTCAGTGTGAGGTTGTGTCTTTATTATGGTTCCGCTTTGATGACAGTTACTTTTTTTGTAGACATGATCTTGCTATCTAGCCTAGGCTGGCTGCAAATTCAGAATCCGCTAGGATCAGCTGCAGAGTCCTGGGGTCATAGGCTTGTGTCGCTGTACCTAGCTTAATAGTTACTTCTCTAAAACATGCTCTCAAGTCATCTTTTCCCTTTTCAGTTTATTCTCCTCCCCCTTAGGTCAGCCATGAATTGTTCTTTCCTAGACTTTCATTTCACATAGCTTTTGTCCAGGAGAGGAGAAGGAAAATGAAGAGAAGAGAGAGACAAAGGACGCAGAGGAGGGAAGAGGGGCAGCCATGGCTCATTGTTGGGGGAGGGACAATGGAGGCACAGCACCTCTGGAGAAAGTATCCAGGGAACAGAGCAAACAGTTGCCCAGGAGTGCAGCCTGCTCCTGTGCAAACCCAGATGTGACTATCCAGATGCACATAGCAGCGGCGAGCAGATCTGATGCCTGCCCAAGAGCCTTCCTCCACTGTCCCTTGACATCAAAGCTCTCTGTGGCCCTTTGTGGAGAGCATGGTGGAGCAAGGCTCTAGAAGAGACCACTTGCCTTGTATCCCGGCTCTGCCATTTTCATGCTGTGTGACTTTGAGCAACTTTTTTGCCCTCCCAGGGCTTGAGGGTCCTCCCTTGTGACAGAGCATACCAGTGTCTACCTGAACTGCTTGTTGTGTGAATTCCATGGGTTAGTACGGAGTTATCTGTATCTTACCTATGTCTGAGCTGGCACTCGGTAGGGGTCTCTCACTGGACATAGAGCTTGCCATTTTGGGTAGGATAGCTGGTTAGCATCCCCTAAGACCCACCTGCCTCCACCCCCCCATGTAACTTTTGTATTCGGTTGCTGTTGTTGGGGATCTGAATTCGGGTCTGCATGCTTGCAAACACGTGATGCGCTGGTTCATCTCCCGAGCCCCAATGCTAAGTCTTATAACTCAGTGACACACAGCGGCAATCAGAAATTATGGAATAAACTACGAAATTGCCTGGCTCACCAAGCTTCTAGTGACCTTAATAAAGAACCCTCGATTCATTTTTTCATGCTTGAGAAACAGACAAACCAGCCACCCCATTTCCATCGGAAGTCATCCCATTTCCATTGGCCACCTCCCTTGTTTGAAAGAGATACTCTGCTCCCCTGATCATCAAGGAGCTTCCTTTGACTCTCTGATGACACCTGGGCCTTCCCTAGGGTGAAAGTTCATTGTCGTCATCACAGTGGGGACACGCATGCTATCTGCAGTGAATCCCACATGCACAGATGTCTGTGTCTGAGTTAGCATGTGGGGAAGTGATGCTTTCCCTTGTCTCAAAGGGTTTCCTGGTTTGCTTTCTGATGGTCAATCACTAGTGCATAGTTAAGAAATAGATGAATTCCTAGTTGCCCAGGAAGGACCCTGATGGCACCTGAGAGGTGGGGGAGGGGAGGGAGGCCGCAGAAGCTACAGACCATCTTCAGGACTTGGAAAGGAGGCAGATAGAAGATGCCCACATTATCTCGACTTCTCCAAGGTTGGAAGGGGTAAGGAGAGAGTGGAAATGCTGCCTGTGCAGATAGATGTGTTTTATACTTTACCCCGCGTGGGCTCATGCTAGCTTGATGGCCCTTGCTTGAATGCCTAATCTCCTTCTGCCTTGACCTCTATATAGGAGCTAGCTGCTTTGCTGAAATCAATTTTTAGGGTTCTTATGTTTCTAGAATGTCTACCACGCAGTTTTATTTTATGTTTTCCATTAAGTGCCGTGCTTGTCTCTCTCTCAGCATATCATAGCTCTTTCCTAGGGTAGTGATAACGTGGACCAAATAATGCTTACTCTGGGCCGGAGATACCCTAAGGACTTTTGTGGTTTAATTTAATTCTTATAATGCTGAGACTGCTCCCCTAACTACCCTCGTTTCTACAGATGACCTAGTCACACAGGCTGTAAGCTGTAGAACAACTAAGCCACAGATTCAGGTGGCCTGCCCTTGGAGTAGGTCTATGCTTATAATCTAGGCTTACACTTACGGTCGATGTGTATAGCCATTCTCTCATGCTCACTCCCAACTCAAAAGCTACTGCAAAAACTGGGTGTGGACAGTGGTCACTTAACACTCAGCATAGAGCAATGCTATAGAGTTCATTCTTGTTTCGGAATATATTAATGAGTCTGTAGGCAAACCCATCACCACCTGGAGAACAGCATGTCTGAGGTAGAAACAGGACCTTACATTTGGGCTCTCCTCCACACCTACCTCCAACTCATCTTTTGGCCTGGCTCAGTCACTTTTTGTTCTTGGTTTCTGTGTTCTTTATAGAATATACATTTTAATTGAATTAAGCTCTAAGAACTATCAGAAATGTATTCTTTATGCATTAAAACACCAGGGTACATCTACTAAAGTTCTTCTCCTCCTCTTCCCTTTCTTTCTTTCTTTCTTCTTCTTCTTCTTCTTCTTCTTCTTCTTCTTCTTCTTCTTCTTCTTCTTCTTCTTCTTCTTCTTCTTCTTCTTCTTCTTCTTCTTTTCTTCTCCTCCTCCTCCTTCTCCTTCTTTTCTTTTTAGTTTTGGTGATCAGAAAATTCACTCACATGCCTGTCTCCCTGCCTGACAAGAAGCAGGCTGACTATAGCATATTCTCTGTGCTCTCTAGCTAGCCCAGGTCCCCAACATCTTTTATGGCTCCTTGGCAGCTCCCTTTGCTTGTGACTCTTAGCTTCAGCACAGCTTGGATATGTTGGAACGTCAGCTTTATCACAGTCCCACTAGAGGCAATGAGATGAAGTTGCAAAAAAGAAACTTGGTTCAGAAAAGCCAAAGTATTTGCATTGTCAAAGTGTTTAGAAATAGAAGGGATTTCTTTGAGATGTCAAGCTTTCCCTGGCACTGGATTGGGTCTTACTGGGGACACTGGACATTGTGGAAATACCAGTCCTTGAGTTCCTGTACCAGTAACTTCTTCAAGACTTTCCCTGGCCTGAGACTATTTGATCTACTGTTTAGTTGTCTGTCTTTACTTCAGTTTTCTGCTAAGATTCATACATTAAACTCTGTCTTGCATGCTTGGCCTTAAGTTCGCATACCCAATTGCCCTCCCAGCTAGTTTGTGTGCTGTTGTTTATTTTACACCAAACTATAACTCTCCTCTGTATTTCTTGGCAGACAGCAGTGCAATAGCCAAGAATTGCAACTCTGTTATTAGAGGTCATAATTCACCAGTGGTGTGAAATAACATGCTCGGCAGAGTAACTTAATATGGTCTGAGCGTTTCCAGAAACTGAGTGACTGGTTTAAATGTTTTCAGCCATAGAAATACATGTCTGGGGGGATTTGAAAGGAATCCTACCTTCCTCTTTCTAATCATTATTACGAATTTGATGATCATTCCTGGTTCCTCTCTCCTTAAAAAAAAATCCCCTAAATTCTCAAGAGAGAATGTTTTGTTGGCTGTGAAATCTAGAAAGATCCAGAAAGAGCCTGGAGCTGTTTTTGTAGCACTCATTCTCACAGCTTTTGAAACGGTGGATACACCTCTTATGTGGAGTTAAATGGCTGAGAACCCAAGTTCCCCATTTGAAAAGAAGGGGCCCAACCACTGTACTCACAGTTCTGACTGGGGACCACAACATGTAAAAAACTGGTATTTGACCTTGCCTTAAAGTCTTTAGTTTATCCCCAAAAGAGACATTTCAATTTTTACATACTCTTAAGAGGATCCTGTTATTGTTGAGTGACTAGGAGACATGGGAGCTCCGTGTCATTCCTAATGTAAGTTGAGAGATGCTAAATTTGAGTTAAGTTGAAATCCAAATCTTCCTGAAGGTTTACTGTAGCACAGAACTCCACAAAACAAGGCAACTTGCAAGGCAAGATTGTTCCAAGTCCCAATTATGACTGATGTTACTAAATATACAGGCCTTTTTATAGGTTTGAGACGCTCAAGCTCTTATTTTAAATGTGGATGGACTAATCATTTGATGGGTGAGTTTGTGGTAGAGAAATGTGCTTCCTCTAGTACAAGCAAAATACTAAAGACTCTGGTTAGACTTAAATATCTTCCTCCTTCCTCCTTCCTCCTTCCTTCCTTCCTTCCTTCCTTCCTTCGTGTATTTATTCTTTTGTGTGTGCAGGTGTGTATATATGTGTGAGACCGCTCATGCCATGAGTTTGGAGGTTAGAGGGCAACTTTCTGGGAGCTGGTTCTCTTCTTCCATGTGGGTGCAGGATTGAACTCAGGTCTCCAGGTTTGGCAGCAAGTGCCTTTACCCACTGGGTCATCTCACGGCTCTAATTCCTAGTTTTCCTACAAGAAAAGGAAATTATGTTTCTCATTGTTTCAAATCATAATTAATTTCTGTACCTAACGTTTGCTTCTTTGCTTGGCCTGTCCCATGACACGCAGTGCTGTGCAGAGAATCTCTTTGTCTGGAAATTTGAAACTTGCCTTCTGGGGTGTTTGGCACTTTCATATGCAAAGCGTAAACATATGTTTAGTAATAAGGGGGATTTTAAATTTTAAAAATAATTTTGTACTAAAGGCATGATGACGTATAGGGTAGTGTATAAAGTGTCCATGTTAGGAAGTAGGTCACCAGGGAACCCTCTGTTTCTTAGCCAATCGATCATCTTGGTGTTTCTCAATTGTAGCTAACCATTACCTGCATCATCCGCTCACATACTCTGGCTAATGTAAATAGAGCTTTCAGGCTTGCTGTCACTGCGCGCGCACGCACACACACACATACACACACACACACACACACACACACACACACACACACACCACATACACACACAGAGCTACCACTTCTCTCCCCTTTTTCTTTTTTTCTAGTCTCTACTTCCTACAGAAGTGTTTCATTTGGCTATCACACCATTACAAACTGACCTAATCTACACCAGCCAGTAGGGGACAGAGAAAGCTGTGTTGCCCTTCATTTAGCGGGGAAGCTTCTAGAATATTCTCCCTTTCCTGATGCTACAGAGCTAGCTGCCCCTCTGGCTCTCTTCATAGCTGTCCTCAACACAAATGCACCCTCACCCTCTCCAGTGAGAGCAGCAGTAGCCACTTGCTTCTCGTCCCCAGAACACTGTGCCTTCTACTTTCTTCTTCCTACAGCCGTTGACCAGTTTGTTATCACCTGAAGAACCTAAGTCCAATAGAAACAAGGTGTCTAGACCTTTCCTTGCTTATAGCTAAGTTCCCCAAGGCTTGAAGAGCCCTTGACACACAGACAGGGCTCAGTAAATATTGCCAAGTAGCCTAGAGACCAGAAAGATGGATTACATTATAGGGAAATCTTAATTCCATCGGAAAGTCTAATTCTGACATTAAACTCCCATTTTCTTACTCTTTGGCTCATATGCATGTAGTCGAGTAAACTCTCATTTGACTCATTTGTAAAAGAAAACAGGCACCTGGTTCAGTCATCACCTAAGAGTAAAAAGACATGCTGGCAACTGACTTCAAAGACATAGACATCAAAAGTGTCTGTGCTTAGATATGGGCAGAGTCTGTTGTCATTCCGCATTGTGAATATATATAATTTTGTATATATGGATGTATATATGTGTGTATACACACACATACTAGTTTTAAAAATCTTTTTTTTAAAGGAAATATTTATGCCAAAAGACAATTTTTTTTTCAAGGAACCAGAGTTTCATAGTGCTGTTCATTAGAACCAACAAACAGGAGAAGTTTCCATGTAGAAGATTTGAAATTTCTCTGGCTTCTTCTGCAAAACTGAAAAGTGAAACTTTTTTTTTTAAAAAAGCTGAAGCTTGGAGAGATGGCTTGGTGGTCAGGAGCATCAATGGCTCTTCTAGAGGACGCAGGTTTGATTCCCACTTGGTGACTTACCTAGCGTATCCAATGCCTCACTCTAGTCTCCATGGCACTACATGTGGTGTACACACACACATGCAGACAGAACATCCGTATTCAATTAGAGAAGAAAGGCTAAACATTTTTAGAAGTGAGATTCTGGGTGGAAGTGGTGCACGCCTTTAATCCCATCACTTGAGAGGCAGAGGCAGGCAGATCTTTGAGTTCGAGGATAGCCTGGCCTACAGTACAAGTTCCAGGACAGCTAGGGCTACACAAAGAAACCCTGTCTCAAACAAACAAACAAACAAAACCCCAAAAAATGAAAGAGAAAGGTAAAATGACTCATTTGTACGTTGTGGTTTGAAGGAGCTCTCTCTTATATTTTGGTGTGGCCTTGCTGGAGGAAGTGTGTCAGTGAGGGTGGGTTTGGAGGTTTCACAGCCATGTACCTCTTTTGCTGGCTGCTCGTGCTTAGAGATGCTGTGGTCAACAGTTCCTGCTGTGCGTCCCCAGGTCTTGACAGTTATCTCACATCCTTCCAGAATGATTGGCCCCAAATAAACTCTTCCTTCCAGAAGTTGTCATGGTTATGGTTACAGCAATACAAAAGGAAGCGACACACACACACACACACACACACACACACACACACACACATGCACGCACACAAATATAACATACACATATAAACAGGCACATGCATAATTGCTGTCTGGGGCTAAGGAAGAAAGCCTAGTCACTTATACTTAATGCATTCAGCAAACACATCAGTCATTTTCTATTCTAGGTCAAAATTAATTACATCTTGCCTTCGGTTTCAGTGCCAAATAGATAAATTTGAAAATACTGAATATTTTAAAGGCAGAGGAAGATTAAAAAAAAAAAAACCTAACCCAATCATTCACCTACTCTGTTGATTGATTGACTTTGTGTGTAGGACTTTGCCTGCCCCGTGTGTGTGCTTGGTGCCTGGTAAGGGCAAAAGAAGGCACTGGGTTCTCTGGAACTCGAGTTATAGATGGCTGGGAGCCACTGTGTGGGTGCTGGGAACGTAAGCCAGTTCCTCTGTAAGAGCAGTAAGTGCTCATAACTGCTGAATTATCCGATTGATTTAATTACTTCATCCTGTCATCCGTTCACCTTTTACCGAATTAATAATTTATTATATATAAATTTTCAGATTTAATTTTTTTAATGGTATGTTTTGAAATTTCTTTGATACTCCCGTATTTTTCTGGGGTATTTTTTGCCTCCCTCTGACATGAATGGTCCCGCTGTAAACTTCCTGTTGTAGTTAAGCATGTTTGCATAGACCCAATTATCCTCTTAGCTCAAGTTCCAGAATGCTCAGTTAGTCAAAGGCTTTCCAAGTTTGGCTGCAGAGCAGGTCTCTGGGGGTGGGGTGGGGGTGGTTTGTTTTGGTTTCTAGCCTGTTAGTGAACTCTTCAGGCACTCTCTCGATGGTGTGATGCTCCATTGGAGGAACAAAGCCATGAGCCAGTGCCTAGAGATGATGCTGACCCTGAAAAGTCTCACCCCAGCTTCTCAGTGTCACATGGCTGCAAGCTGATTAGTTTGGCAGCTGATACAAGTCACAGGAGGTGGAGAATCCGAGGCAGCAGGAGTGATAGAACCATCCGCCTTAGGAGTGGTGCTGTTCACCTCTGCTTTGCTACACATCTGTGTTTGGGGGATGTTAAATCCAAAATAGCCCCAGTACTCAGGAAATGTCAGTTTCATCTGCGGTTCTACCTCAAACTGGCTGTACCCTTGGCAGGCCACGCCCCCTCCTCTGGGTCTCTTTTCTACCATTGGAGCCTCCTGAGCAGGATCTTGGTCTCCGTCAGTTTCCTCCCCGTGGTTACAAACTGGAATCATTCGCAAAGTTGAACATTGTTGCTGCCCCTGACCAGTCTACAGAGAGCCTGATCTGATCAGTGTGGCATGAGGTGGGTCCTGGGATGATGCTTGACAACCAAGATTGACAGCCAATCCTCCCAATGAAGGTCCCCTGAAGTTTGTTTTGTGGCTGGGACTGTCACTCAGTGTTGTTTTGTAGTTGATGCAAAACTATTACAAGAAATAGTCATGTGGTTTAAGTTTCCTCTTCCAAGGACTGTTAAGATACATAGTAAAGACTTTCCAGTCCAGTTTCTCCTCTCCCCACAGAACCTCCATTTTATGTTTCTCTCTCTCTCTCTCTCTCTCTCTCTCTCTCTCTCTCTCTCTCTCTCTCTCTCTCTCTCTCTCTCTCTCTCTCTCTTGTTTTTCAAGACAGGGTTTCTCTGTGTAGCTTTGGCTGTCCTAGACTCACTTTATAGACCAGGTTGGCCTCGAACTCACAGCGATCTGCCTGCCTCTAACATTTCTGTGTTAATTAATTTTATATTTTCTAGTTAATACATAACATCTGTCCACATGGTTGTGGTACAGTGGGATGTTTCACTTTATGTGTGCATTGTGTTGTTTGATCCAGGGTAAGTGTATCTTCAAATGTCTATCATTTCTTTCGTAGGGTAAACATTCAAAGTTCCTTCTCCTTGTTTTGTAAGACATACAATATATTATTGTTAGTTATCTGTCGTTATCCTACTGTGAGTTCCACCCCAGCTTCTTACTCCTGCCTAACTGTAACATCTCTGCACCCTGCCTGCCCTCTGCTCTTCTTAAGTTTTTCTATCTTGTGGTTCATAGTTAATGAAGCAAAGAAAGTATGTGATTGTTGTGAGAATATCAAAATCTCACTTAAAAAATGTAGCTTGGGTTTATTAATTTCCCATGGACTACAGCAATAAAATGATGAGGGCTCATGTTCAATAAATATTACTGAATCATGAGTTAGTGGCTCACTAGTAATAATGGGATTTTGGCAACCAGCAGTAAGCTCAAGAGATGGTATGCACAGCGAGTTCTAGAAAGCACACAGTGAGTTTGAAACACCAGTGAGTTGTAAAGGATTGTGACAAAATAGCATTTGATTTCAGTCATCTGTGTGCTAAATACTTATTATTTTCCCTGTAGCCTTTCAGTCTGAAGCGGGTGAGATACCACATTGTTTTTCCTGAGTAGGACAGATCCTCATTTCTCACACACAGCTGTCAGGACCTGGGTTGGGCTGCAGAGTAGATGGTGGTTGGGGAGACGGCTCTGGTGCACACTCACCTGGTCCCATGTCTAGAGACCAAAGCCATGGGGCACTAATGACAGAGGTCTGCAGTCAGCCAGCTGTTGAGCATGCCCCCTACCTGTCCGGGGCGGGGGGAGGGCAAAAGACGTTTCTAAGAACTGCATGTCTTGCTGGGCATGGATAGTTTGAAGTAATGGGGTAATTCCTGGGCTTTTAATATTTCATTTCTATATATAATAGCATACTTGGTATCTTTAGTGGGCTTTTTCCTTTCGTAGATGTATTTATTATGTCAAACTGATTCTATTTTATCAGCCTTAATTCTCCTGCCTTCTCCCCGCCAGTGTGTATATTTGTTTCTTGGGCGTTCTGTGCGCACAGCTCTTTTATATGGATAATAGTATGGTTGTAACTGTTTGTTACATTTGAAATAGGTCTTTAAACTTTTACCATTGAAATAGATTTCATGATGGATCTCAACCTTTAAAAATATCAACCAATTGTCCTGATTAACTCTCAGGTGGGAGGCAGCTGGCTTTCAGAGCAAGTATTTAAAGGAAGCAATAAAAAAAAATCTGCAAGGCTCACCTTGCCATGCAAGCCCTGCCTAATCTCCCAGGACTCTGCAAGGTGGAGATGTGAAAGGGATGACGCGGGACCCTAATTTGGGTTTCCCAGATTAAGAAGTCGTTACTCTTTTTTCAGCCTCTTGAACTTTGTGACTTTCTTGAGATGCTCTCCACCCCAATTACAACTCAATTCATTTAAATTGGAACATCTCATTAATTAAACAATTAAAGGGTCCTCGTAATTTCACTTCCTGCTATCTGATACCCCTACTTCCTCATACTGAGACAGCATATTAAGTAGTAACCTATTATCTGCAAAAGCCTTTTGTGTTTAAGTTTGTTAACTTAGTCATAGTGTGAAATACATAAACATATTGATAGGATATATATATATATATATATATATATAATCAAGAAAAAGAAAGGCCATTTTCTTTAGTGATGCCAATTGGAATTCATTTTGAACCCTAACATAACCTTGAGCCTGCACAAAGCTTTCACACTTACTCTTTGAAAAGGTGGTACAGTACTGCTGTAATGGGACGTGCAAATTTGAGACCAAGTGGAAATTTGGTGTTAAAATGAAGTTTCTTAGTAGGTTAGGATACTAGACTGTACTGTAACAGTTTTGTTAAAACCACTTACAACTCACTGACTGGCGAAAATATCTTCTGTTGTCCCTTAGTAACAGTTCATCATGCTTTACCACTAGACCGGTTTAAATAAGAAAATATAAACACACACAAACACACACACACACACACACACACACACACACAGAGAGAGAGAGAGAGAAGGAGAGAGAGAGAGCGGAGAGGAGGAGGAGAGAGGAGAGAGAGAGAGAGAGAGAGAGAGAGAGAGAGAGAGAGAGCTCAGGACCGGTTTAAATAAGAAAATATAAACACACACAACACACACACACACACACACACACACAGAGAGAGAGAGAGAGAGAGAGAGAGAGAGAGAGAGAGAGAGCTCAGAATTCAGCCCTTGATTAATTTATCTGGTGCTCCCCATACACTCAAACAAACAACCACAACAACACAACAGACTGTGTTGTCACGCAGGAAAACTAATTGAGGACACGATCCTTCAGAAGCCCTAATGCATTTGAATGAGTCAGTCCCATATTCTATCCATCCATTTTGGAAGAACAGGAATTTCTCTCACAGCAAACACGTCACCCCTCGAGACATAGTGGGAAATGTGAATAAGATGCTGTCACAGGTACCTGCCATGTCATCTATAAGTGTGAAGGTCTAGTTTTTTTAAGGTGCTCCAGGCTCAGGGAAAAACTTCTGTGAGGAACCTCGGATCATCCACAAGTTTGGGGCTCACTTGTCAGGGTCACTGGGAGCAGGGATCATATGCAAATGAGTATGGGGTCATCCTCTCCACCTGCTAGTGACTGTCCTTTAATCAGCTCCCCTGAAACTCAGCTTCAGCCCTGCTACAGTATTCATGAGTACTTAGACACGCAGACTATACAGACTTGGGCTCCCCGAGAAGGGAAGTGAGGTGACAGAAGGGAAGCCTGTGAGCAACCAGCCTCCGAGAGACAGGCTGGCTGCTCTAGGAGCTTCAGCGCCCCGCCTCCACATACTCTGCCCTCCCTTCATTCCGGAAACCACGCCGTGGAGGAAAAATACACCAAGGCATTCTTTCTACAAAATATCCTTTCAGTTCCAGGCTTATATATTTAATTAGCGCCTTACTTATTAGAGAAACTCAGAAGACCTTTGTTGGATTAAATATTTACCAGAAAGAAGTCCCTGTTTACTCTGAGAATGTAGGTACTAGGGACTGTATTCTGTACCTCAAGATTACGTCGATTGATTCCCTCATAACCCCTTTCAACCCAAGAAATGTACGAAATCCCAGGCATATAGGCATATAAAAGACATACACATCAAATATTTGTTGATAATCATAAAAGACTTAGTTTGAACCAGTTCTTTGATATAATATAATTTTACCATTTATTAAGGGCAAAGTAAAATATGCATGCTAATGAGATGCATGGGCTTAGTTACTTTCATGTCGGAACTTGTTGGTGCTTTTAATATCACAGAACATAGAATATAAACGTCATGACAGCTTTTGGAGCTGATCAATTCTTTGATTTTGTAATGATCAGTGTGGAGGCATTAGCTTCCTGTGAACACATAGTACAAAATGGCAAAAGTATGAGAAAGGATACTTGGAAAATTGTTAGAAAGTCTGTCCTAATCCTAAACCAGAATTCATTTAATTTTTTTTTTAATGAAATGCAAGTCAGGATACAAGGTATTATTTCAATCCTCTTGTATCTATTGAGGCTTGCTTTGTGACCTACAAGTAGAACAATATGATAGGCAGATTTGGGCCCAGGGGTCCCGCTCAAACTAAGGCACCAGCCAAGGACAATACAGGAGGTAAACTTTAAACCCCTTCCCAGATCTAGCCAATGGTCAGAGCATTCTCCACAGTTGAGTGGAGAGTGGGATAGGACTTTCTCACGTACTCTGGTGCCTCACATTTGACCATGTCCCCTGGAGGGGGAGACCTGATGGCACTCAGAGGAAGGACAGCAGGTAGCCAAGAAGAGACTTGATACCCTATGAGAATATACAGGGGGAGGTAATCCCCCTCAGGAACAGTCATAGGGGAGGGGAATAATGGGAAAATGGGGGGGAGGGGAGGAATGGGAGGATACAAGGGATGGGATAACCATTGAGATGTAACAAGAATAAATTAATAAAAAGAAAAAAGATTTAATAAAAAAAAAAAAGAAATGCAAGTCAGTAACACAAGTAACAAGTTTGTGTGTGTGTGTGTGTGTGTGTGTGTGTGTGTGTGCGCGCGCGCGCGCGTTGTGTGAACCAGAGAAACAGAGAGGGGGGTGGGAGAGATGTCCGTGTGGGTGGGAGCATGTGTTCATGTAAGGGTTCATGCATGGGTCTGTGTGAGTATGAAACCCAGAAGTCAACACTGGGTGTCTTCCGCAACCATGCCCTACCTTATTTCCCGATCTCGGGTCTCTCACTGAACTTGGAGCTCACCGGTTTGGCTAGGCTGCTTGGCCAATGGGACACAGAGACCCAGATTAGCAAAGTCCACGAGAGAGAAAACAGCAGCACACATAGGGCTAAAAATATATCCCAGTTTGTCTGGTTCTTTCTAGGGATCTTGGCTTCCTGTGTCCATCTTATCTTTACTGTAGCCGTCAACTTAATAGCCACCTGTTGTCTGTCTTTTAAACGCTTTTTTGAAAAAATCCTCCGTGTATGTGAATGTGCCTGAATGAGTGTACGAGCACCATGTGCATTGTAGGCGCCCACGAAAGCCAGGAGAGGGTATTGGATCCCCCTGGAACTGGCATTACAGGTAGTTGTAAGCCCTGGGAGACAAGTGTGGTACAAAGCCTGGATCCTCTCTGTAAGAACAGAAAACATCCTTAACCTCTGAGTTGTTTCTCCAGCCTGCTATGCATCTTGCCTTGACCTCTTATTGTCATCGTTGAGAAGATTATTCTGATATAAGTGGTTCCGACATAGGTGGAAAAAGAAAACCATCTGGCACTTTGATTTTTACCACTCTCTGTTCTACGACCCACTCTGCTCTTAGGATCTGCCGTACAAACTTGCCTTCAAGAGACATCTAAAGTACTGCCTCCATCTGACTCACTTGCGATATGGATGGTTCATTTGCATTTAAAGGTCTATGTCGTTGCACTCAGATCTTACTGCCGTGTATCCGTCTCCTTGTTCCTTTTCCAAGGACTTCGGAGAAAAATCATTTCCCAGCTTCCCTTGATTGCTTTCTACCCACAATGAGTAGAACTGCAGAGTCTCAGACTATGTCTTACAGAACTGACGTGATCATAGAATTCTAGCTAGAAGGAAGGGTTTATTTGTGTTTACAGTTCCAGATGGCAGAACAGAGGCATGGCAGCCAGGACAGGAAGCCGAGGGCTCACATCTTGAACAGTAAACAGGAAGCAGAGGGAGAAAACTGGGAATGGTGTGAGGCTTAAACTCTTAGACTCTACCCACAATGACACACTTCCTCCAGCAAAGGACACCCCTCCTAAACGTCTTCAAACACTGCCATCAGCTGGGGACCAATTGCCTGAGACTATGGGGACATCCCATTCTAACTACAAAGAGCATCATGTGGACACTGCCATTAACTTCCTACTGCCACTTCAAGATGTAGCCCGGCCAGCTCAGCTCCAACACAAGTGCAGTTATGTGCCTTGCTAGCTGAAGTTCAGAACACACACTCGCAAGGCCGTTGCTTTCAAACAGGGGGCCGCTTTGGTAGAATTCTCAGTTTGGGTTCACGAAAACAGACTTCTTAACCAAGTTTAGAGTCGTCATTTCTACCATACAAAATGTCGGTGATGAACTATAGAGGAAGAAAAAGATGACAACCATGAGAATGTCTTTTCTGGAACAAAGCTGGGTCAGTGCTGAGCAGCTACACAGACTTATGCAGCACGGGTGTGTCCCTGGGTGTAGGCTAGTAAATTGTCATTGTCACTGCCGTTGTTCACCAACATACCTTGCTCATAATGCTGAGAGGGTTTAAGCAGATAATGTCATTGACTGTCTCAGGAATCTAGGATTCGGGCTATTCCTGGGCTTTACAGATGAGGTTGAAAAGTTTAAGCAACATAGCCCAAGTCACTTGCTAATAGAGTAACAAAACTGGAACTTGGTTCCCGAGACTGAGCGAGAGTGGTGAAGGGTGAGTATTATAGGATGTGCCCCTGTCTTCGTGCTGCAGTGCAATGTCAAAGAAAGGACTCAGTCATGGGTCTCCTTCAGTGACATATGGAGCAGCTTATTAACTCGTGTAAATTCACTGACACTCCAGCAGATCTCTCAGTGGGCAGTGGCTTCATTTGTGTAACTTTAAAATGGAAAGGAATATAATGGTACTTAAAATTTCATGGAATCTAAAATGTCACCAATTTGAAGAAATAACACTGTGGTAGGTATCTTAGTAAAAATGTGTCTTAGTATACTTTTGCTGTAGCTGGTGTTGACTACATGATTCATCATTATTTCAGAGATGTGGAGGTGGTTTTCTAATCTCCTTAGAATTGATGGACTATGTTTACAGGCTTAGTGGCAAACTGTTAGGAAATGGTGAATGTAACCATTCGGTATAGAACCTAGAACCGGACACTTGGGAAGAACTAAATAAGCAACTCTTAAATGTAAAAACATAAGCTAGCACTAATTCACCAGTGGATAATCTAAGAAGTCTTCACCCTCTGATGCTGAAAACGTTGGCAACTTACTCAAATAGAATGCCGTGTTCTAGAATATACCGTTTGAGAAAATAGTTAAGAGCATGCTAGAACCAAGAGGTAGGGGTGAAAATTAGACCTTCTGATAGGAAGAGCTGTGAAACCTGGTGTGCTCCCACACAAGCCACAAAGCACATTTTCCCCCTGGGGCAGAAGTGGTGGGGGGCACTTCAGTGGTGAGGAGAGCGATTTCAAGCTGCCATCTCTTCGGTAAAGCTTGTAGCATCACTACGGATCAGCAGCAGGGACGGGGAACTGGGGCAGGTTACTGCAACATGAACCCCGTAGGTTGTAGTAGAAACGTAATTGGTGTGCTGGGATCTTTCAGCAGACAACTGGAAAATCTATTAGAAAGAATTGGCAAATCTCTCTGCCTTTGCCTCAGGACAGTGTGATGGAATTTTAATGAGCTAACAAAAGAATAGAGTGGTTATCCCATTGAACAGCTGCATTTTTAGCTTGTTAAAAAGGGTTTGACCTTTTTCCATCTTTCCGAACGTTACTCCTGTGTAAAGGAGGTAATGTATTTTATAGATAAAGTACCCTTTTCAGAGCATCCAAATGGCGTGTGGGTTCTGTCAGTAAATGACTAGCAGACTTCATAACCTCTGTGTGTGGAGTCATTGGCACCCAAGCACCATTTTGAATGAAAGCAGAAGATACTGTCCTTTGTCAAGAATTCACAATGGGTCGTGCCATTTCGACAGGCTGCATGACTGAGTGCTTACCGTCTGACTGAGCAGACTGCCCCGCCACAGATCACAGCTGCTTCACAGTGGTTCGCTACTTGCCTCAGTTTCCTTGTCTATCGAAAGCAAACACAGAGTGTGTCTGCGCAGTTCTCTGGGTTCTTCTGAACATAAATAGGTTTAAGAGTCTATTCACTATGTGTCTTGCTGCTGTGACAATATACCCAGCAGAAAAAACATAAGAGAAGATGGGTTGATTTGGGGGAGTTCATAATTTCGGGGGGCGGGGGTAAGGGTTCAATTCATCATGGTACAGAAAGCATGGTGGTAGCAGGGACAGGTACCAGGGGGCTTTTGCCAGAGAGCACTGGGCAGGAAGCAGCAATCCAGACTGGATGAAAGATGCGTATATACTTTAAAGGCAGACCCACTCCCCAACTCACGTCCTATAGATTTCACAATCTCCTACAACAGTGCCACAAGCTGGGGACCAACTGCTGAAGTGCATGAGGGCAAAACTTCACCTTCAAGTCTTGGACTGCACTTCAACTGTGCATGCACATAAGTAATAAATGTATACTCTGGTTTCTTGTGGAGCCAAACAGACCTTTCATATCTCTCTCTCTCTCTCTCTCTCTCTCTCTCTCTCTCTCTCTCTCTCTCTCTCTCTCTCTCTCTGTGTGTGTGTGTGTGTGTGTGTGTGTGTGTGTGTGTGTGTGTGTGTGTGTGTGTGTATTAACCCTTTGATAGCAAAGGAAAGGAGCCCATGGTGCTAAGGGTCATATTTCTTTCAGTGCAGCTGTTTCTCTGTATTAGGCTTCTACTTGTTACCTGTCATTTAATACTATGATGTTACGCAGACCCCACTACATCCTTGTCCCATTTGAGGTGTGGGAGCATTAGGAAGCAGAGTAGTAGTTGTATCTGTTTTTATGATGTTTCTAGGTCTCTTCAGTTTGGGCACTGCCTTTATAATCTCCTATCTTCAGTAGATTTTGGGTCAATGAACAGACACGGAAAGACCTTGTTATGGCAGTTTATATGGCAGAGTCTTAGCATACTTCACAGACAGGAAAGAAAATGAGCTCACCTTACACACAGAGAGGCTCTTACATACAGAGGGTGGGCCCTAGCTTTGTCAGTTGGTGGGGCTCAGCCATCCTTTTGCTCTCTATTCAGAATGAGTCACTGTAGGGGTTCGATGTTTACTGCTTGTATTGTCCTTGGTTAGTGCAATAGTTTGATCAGACCCCCCTTGGGCCCGATCCACCCATCAGGATGTTCTTCTTGTAGGTATCTAGGACCCTCTGGATCCTTCTATTTCCCCATCTCCTATATTTCTCTTACCTAGAGTCTCAGTAGGATGTCCTCACATCTATCCCAATCTCCTGGTAAGTGAAGGCTTTTGCGGGACATGCCTTTTGGGCTAGTGCCCAATTATAAGTGAGTATAATATACCATGTGAGCCTTCTGCTTCTTGGTTAACTCACTCAGTATGATTATTTCTAGTTTCATCTATTTGTCCACAAATTTTGGGATTTCCTTGTTTTTAATAGCTGAGTAGTATTCCATAGTGTAAATGTACCACGGTTTCTTTATCCATTCTTTTACTGAGGGACACTTAGGCTGTTTCCATGTTCTGGCTATTATGAATAAGGCTGCTATGAACATGGTTGAGCATAATCTACCCAATGGACAGGACATCTTCTACAGTTATGTGGAGAGTGGGGACTGTCTTGAACATGAACTCTGGTGCCCTATATTTAACCACCTCCCCTTGGTGGGGAGGCCTGGTGGCACTCAAAGAAAGAATAAGCAGGCTACCAAGATGAGACTTGATAGTCTATGACCTTATAATAGGGGAGGAGGTCCCCCTTGGTCTTAGACCTAGGGGAGGGGAATAGGGTGAAAGCAGGAGGGAGGGAGGAAATGGAGGATAGAAGTGATGGGATTACAACTGAGTTGTAATCTGAATAAATTAATTAAATAAAAAATGTTTTTAAAAATAGAATGAGTCACTGAGCACATATTTATGAGTAATTGCTACTATGGGCTGAGGGCATGGAAGCCTAGCTACACAAGAAAGCAAGACAGCAGCTTACCAACAGATAATGTCATCTTGGAAGGATGACAGCGGTAACTGACAAGGTGCCATGGACGTTACTAACGTGAAGAAAGTTCTGCTCGAACCCCTAGAGAAGAGGAGCTGGAGCAGAGCTGCGAGAGAGACTTCGTGTGTGCGAGGATATTTCCAAACACAAGAGAACTGAGGAAGTGCATCAGAGCACGATGGACAAAGGCAACAGCTGGCTTGTGGGAGCGAAGCGAATGCGCTAGGGTGACAAGTCAGATGAGCTGGGTTGTGCGGTGAGTCTGCAAAGCACAATGAGAAGGGAATGGTAACTGAGGAATGCAAACGCTTTGTTTTAGGTGAAAGGAAAGAAGAAAAAGACTTTTAAAACACACACTGTTGGAATTCTAGCTAGTTCAGAAAACAGCTCTGCAAGGTGCATTGAAGACTGTGCCTGGGTGACACTGGGCTTAAGGACTATATTCATTTTAAAAGGCTGATAGCAATACTGTAAAGACCACTAGAAATAGTTTCTAGAAATCTGTATCTGAAAATTAGAGCAGTTGAAATATATATTTTTCCCAGCTGCCCCTCTCACGATTGGATGTGATCCCATGTGTGTCATTGAGTGTGTTAAAGCAGAAAGCCTGGGACATACCCTGCGACCTCCACATCTTGTCCCACTGGAAGATCTCAGAAGGTCTTTAGGACAGTGAGATGAATGGATCTGTGACCTCCCATGATGCAACTGCCTCTGGAACACTTCCTGAGGGACCTTCCTGGGGTCACTTTACAGTTAACTATGCGTGCATGTGTGTGTACGCACGTGCATGCGCGTGCATGTGTGTGTGTGTGCATGCGTGCGTGTGATACACACAGTTAAGGGCAACGGCTGCTCTTCCAGAGGACCTGGTCTGACCTGGTTAGCACCCACATGGTGGCTAACAACTGCCTGTAATTCCAGGGGATCCTATGCCCTCCTCTGGCCTCTACAGGCACCAGGCATGCACACAGAGGTCAGAAATACGTGTGGGTAAGACGTCCATACATGTAAAATAAAAGCTAAAGTAATAAAACTCTAACTAAATTTATGATATATATATACATATGCATATATAAAAAACTTAACCATCATTTCACCATCAAACATTATGCTGCAATATTGCATCTATTCTTCTTCTGCAGGAAAATATGCCTCTTCCCAGCACATTTGTTGACCTGCCTGTGCAGTGTGTTTGTCTACACCAGCTTCCTTCTAACATGAGATGAATGTCTTGTGTTTTGGAAGCTACAGTGTCCCTGGGCAATAAGAATATTTTTAGCTCCACCATAATCTTATGGGACTCCTCTTGTATTGCAACCTCTTGTCAACCAAAACTGCTATTATTTCGTGCAAGACTCTGTCTGACAAGGAAATCACAAAACGTGCTATTCACCAACATGCTGGCTCTTAATTCGAAAGCTTTCATGCCTTTCTCTAAGCGCAGGTAATATGACTGACTAGGATAGCCTTGGGAATCCTTTATTTACACAACTATTGCTAATTTTTCCTTGCAGAAAGGCACAAGGTTGGTGCAATCATTGCTAATTCAGCCACTTCAGAAAGAACTTTCTGAATGTTTAGTTATGTGGAAGGTGAAGACTTTAGAATGGTCTAAATTTAACTTAACTTCCTTACCTTAAACAACAGCATACAGCCTTGAGATTGTAAGAATGTGGACAGGGCACAACACCCAATTAGGTGTGGAGGTACAGGTCGGTAACCCCATCGCCCGAGATAGGATTGTTGCTAGCTGAGGCCAACCTGGGCTACATAGTAAGCTGAAGTGCAGCTTGGGCTACACAGTAAAGGTATTAGAAGTGTCTAAATTTCTACGTAGACTTTACTAGGAGGAGCTCAAAAATAGATCTTCTTTCCAAACTTACAAGCTGTGCACTGGCATACTAGAATATTCAGATTTTCAATGGCCATCATTGTTTAAGACATTGCATATACTGGGTTAACGGTGTTACTTTTTTCTGACAAAGGAAAATTGACAGGTCTGTCTTTTCTTGTGAGTGCAGCCAGGGTAGATGTGGGACCTTGTGTGGAGTATATGGTTACTGTTGCTCGTATTTTAAGCTGAAGGTTTCTGACAGTGGCAAGCTGTCTTTTGCACAGCCTTAAATCTAGCATCCTGGACACAGGAAGCTATCTGAATGGGACACTATGTCGCTGGAATCTTTCAGTCTCTTAACGAACTCCCTTCGTCCCTACAGACCCATGCCTACCACAGTCTTTCTCATGCTAGTTGCTCAGCCCTGAATCTCAGTAGCGCCATTGGTCAGCATTCAGAAGTGATCAAATAAAAAAGGTTTCTGTGCTGAGATGCCAAGGAATGCGCTGTTGTCAGCATCTGGGAAAAATGTAAGCAGTCTGGAAGGTGGTTCGCACTGTTACGCCCGGTGCCTTCCTACATACTGCTGTGGGCTTCTCACATTTCAAGCATGACCCACCCTTTCTGTGCTCTGAGCAGCCTTGCTCAATATTCTCACTGGGATTCGGAAGTGAGCCAATTAGGTGACAGGCACAAGCCAAGAGAACACAGCCTCTGCCACCTCCCTTGAGGCAGCCAAGCCTCCTCACCTTCTGCTTTCCTTTGTAGCCACTGATGACGACAACACAGTCTTCACTAAGTGCTTTCCCTACCGCAGCAGCAGCTTGACCTTCTTAAATGAATGTGGCTTGCCTCTGAACTGAAGTAGTGTGCTAACTGCCTTCCCCCCTGCAGCTTTACTGCTGTTTCCCTTAACAAAAAAAAAATTACATGGTGTTACCACACAGGTGCATTTGGAGTTGTGTGTACATGGAAAAAATTCTCAGGCCCAAGGAACGGACCGTCACATCAACTGCATTCCACCTGTCTCCTTGCCTTACGGTAGCTGTTTTCTAACTGAGGTCAGAAACTAAACACTGAGGAAGTTTTTACTTTTGTGAGGCCTGTTTCACTGCATGCCCACGATGGGTGTGTATGACGTCCCTGTGAATTTAAAAACTGTGGGCTTCGGTGATAATGTTAGTTACCTTTGTAGCACAATGGCCACACTGAAACAATTTAAGGCAGAGACGTTTCTTTTGTCTCACAGTTTCTAAGCCATCGTGTCAGGGAAGGCCATCATGGTGTCACGGTGTCTGTCGTGGTGGTGGAAGGGTGTGGTGGCACCTATTCCCACCACGGTGGACGCGAAGCAGAGAGAGCAGGCCCGGGACCTGGGACTCAGCTATCACCTCCCAACACCCATGCCTGATGACCTAGCCCTCCTACAGGCTGCATATTCTCCAGGAGTGCCACCAGCTGGGGAGGACACATTCAAACACAAATCCATGGGGGCGGGGGGGGGGCATTTCAGGAACATTTCTGGTTCAAACACTAGAAGGGAGTAGACGCCAGTGATTGGGAGGGGAGTGGATCCTCTGAGTTGTAAAAGTGCCCCAAGGGGCCACATGTCCTCTCTCTTGTCACCCAGAAGTTAAGTAGCCATATTTGGTGCCTGTTGCCATCCCAATGTTAGCAAAGTGCAGCTACGTGTAGGTGTTGTCTTAATTTATCACTTTTTTACTATTTGTGTTTTAGCCCCTAGTTGGTATTTAGAGACTAAAGAGGAGAGTCATCATGAGTTGGAAGACATGCTTTGCCAAGTTAAATACAGAAGGACCTGCAACAGTGTCCTTCAGTTTTACAGGAGAGGGTCTGTGTAAGAGTATATGCATGGTCTGGACCTAGGCACCCCCCAACACATATGTAATTGATGGGCAGCTTGGTCTTTGTGTGGGGCCCCCTAGTAAGTGGAGTGGTACTGTCTGTGACATGGATTCTGTTACCTGCTTTGGGATCACTTTCCCCTAGCTGGGCTGCCTTGTCTGGCCTCAGTGGAAGAGGATTCACTTAGCACTGATTTGACTTGATGTGCCAGGGTGGGTTGGTATGGTGGGGGGTGGCTCCCCTTTTCTGAGGAGAAGGGGAGAAGCAAAGAGGAGAGGGTGAGAGGGTGGGACCCAGGAGGCGAGGAGGGAGGGGCTGTGATCAGGAGGAAAATGAATAAATAAATAATTTTAATAAAAATAATTGTTTATCAGCGGCAAAGAGCTATGGGTTTACGTGAGAGAAAGGCCTCTAGCCATTTGCCTTCATGTGGCTCGTCAGAGTCATGTGAGTGCAATTGGTGGAGAGAAGAAAGTGCCTATATCCTTTCTTTTTATTTTCATTTATTTAGTAATTTACATTGCACATAAAGCATACACAGTGCATTTCATGGTGTGAACTGCAATCCCGTGTCTCTGTGTTCAGAGGCTCTTCCTTGTGGGCTCTCTGTAGGCCTCTGAGCTGTGCCATTCACCTCTCACTGCCAGAAAAGCCGGAGAGGTCTCCGGATGGAGCTATTCTTGTGTGAACACTCCCGCTGAGGTAGAAATTTCACAGCGACAGAGAGAAGGCGACACTATCTACTTCTCTTTCCCTTTGAGAATAGCAAGGCTGCCTGGGGAAGGGGGCTAACTGGTTGCACATTGTGCTGGAAGTCTGGCGAGTTAGGAAAGGCAGAGGTTGGATCAGGAAGCAAGTATTCAATACAGGTCGTTGTCTGTCTTTCCCCCATGGTCTCTCATGTTCCATGTCTTTCAGCCATTCTAAAAGTTTAGCGCAGGAAGCTCTAAAGAGAGATTCCAGTCAATACATCCTTCTTGCTAGCAGTGTTGGTGAGAGCAGTGGAGAAATGATTGGAAACGAAGCCTGGAGTGCGGTCTTATTTGTTGACTGAGTGTGGACACACTGGAAGGCTCAACCTAAATACGCCTCCTTCCCCAGCACAGTAGGCTCAGGAGATGGATCCCAAGTCAGATACAGCTCAGCTGAGTAAATGTCAAAACAGGAACAGGTGCAACGAAATGAGGCTTGTCTGTCACCTTTGCATCATAGGGAACCGGTCTACAAAACGAAGGCTGGAACACTCCTGCCACCGGCATTTATTTAATAGTAGTTATACAATGTTTGTGATCAGAGCTGCGGTTTTATTGTCACGTCGCATGGGGTAGAGGAGAGAATATTGCTGCATTCCAGTGGGCCATTAGGCAAGTTTCCAGGACCCAGTCCCAAACTACATCTTCAAATAGAGAGAAAAATCTCTCTCACCTCTTTCTCCCATGAAAGAATGATTTGTTTGGTTCTTTCTGGAAATTACTATTTTGAAAGTAAAACCTTGAAGATGCTGAAAGTGTTTCAAGACGAGACTGAAACATAATTGGCAATCTTCAGAGTTAAGTAAGCAAGATTTAGATAAAGGAATAAAACGTAGTTAGCAGTTGGGTATTCCTGCCCTCCATGGAGTCTCTGTCAAGCTGACCTTGGTCTTTGTGGTGTTAAAAAAATGTAAATACTTCTCTAAGACCATTCTAGCTTTCCAGGGAGCTTCTGTGGTTATCAAGAGACCTTGCTGATATCTCTCTCAGTTACAACTGCATTGGATTTCAAATGTACATCTTTATGAAACTGAATTGGGTTTCACATATACATCTTCCCATGTGGCCAGCTTTACACTGGCTCTCAGGATCTGAACTCGGGTCCTCACGAGTGTCCTCGCTTTACCACCGAGCCACCACTACAGTTTTGTTTCAGTGTACAGAATATCGTTGAAAACAGAAGGAGCCCATCGAGGAGTGTCTGGCTCAGTGCTGCATTTACAAAGCACTGTTCTCAAAGGTGTTTCAAGCTTTTGGTGATGTGAATGGCTCGCTCTGGCTTTTGTCACTGTCGGTGACAAATTCCTTGGTAGAAACCCTGCATTCAAAGTGGAACTTCTGGCCTCTGATTTCTCCATCTGCTTCCAGCATGTAGACGTTGTGTCTACACTGAGATCATCTCAATTTCCCCTAACCCTTCTGCCTGCTCACGGGGTTTCTTAGGATACTTCTTGGGAGTCGTATCCTTCATTCTGGTCAGGAGACACATATTTAGGCTAAAGTTTTCATGATGGCTGAGCATGACTTCCTTTCTCCTTAGCTCTTACTTTCCCCCTCAGCTTTTCTCTATTGCACATTTTTCTCTTTGTGATCAGAGGTTTCTCTCCTGCTATGTCACAAAGAAGTTTCACCCCCCACCCTCCCCGAAGTTCAGAGGTAGCCAGCATTCCGCTCTTGCCTTCTCTCTTCTGCCTGGGGAACAGGCATTTCCTGCTTCCCAGGGCCAATTCTTTCCAAGGTAATATTTTCCTATCCTTTTATACAAGCACTAGCAGGAAATGTGGGCATCACACAAACCATATTAAAGCTGTAATAAATCTTGAGATTAACTCCGCCATAATTGTGTGAGAGAGACACACAAAAAATAATAGTTCAAAACATGTGGAAGAAACCCTAAGCAGACACATTTTATGGCAGGGGGAGGTCCCCTATTCACGTTAGATAACTACAGAAGAGATTTCCAGAGGGAACAGGAAGATCCTCAGGCTTGTGAATGTTAAACCCATCTGGAAAAATACTCAGACATTTTTTTTAAAGACTTATTTATTATTATGTATACAGTGCTCTACCAGCATGTACACTTGCAGGCCAGAAAAGGGCATCAGATCACATTATAGATGGTTGTGAGCCACCATGTGGTTGCTGGGAATTGAACTCAGGACCTCTGGAACAGCAGTCAGTGCTCTTAATCTCTGAGCCATCTCTTCAGCCCCCTTAGACATTTTTTTAAGGACCACGCAGCCCTTGGCTAAGGTGAGTGAATCAAAAGTCCAGTAAAGCATTTTGATGTTTCTAACCTTGACTTTCAATTCAACGTCACTCCTTGTGCAGTGGCAAACACAAGTCAGACAGCTTCTGCTAATCCAAGGTCGGCTATGGGGTAGGGTTCCTCGGGTGCCTCGCATCTCATCTTTTGAGACAGGATTTCCCACTTGGTGCTAGCCAGCTACCCAGTGAGCCTCAGGGGTCTGCACGTCTCCAGCCCTCAATGCTGTTACCACAAGCACAAGCAGCCATGCTCTGTGTATTTAAAAATATGAGTCCTAGGAAGCCAGGTGTAGTGGCACATACCTTTAATCCCAGCACTCAGGAGGCACAGGCAGGTGGATCGCTGTGAGTTCGAGGCCAGCCTGGTCTACAAAGTGAGTTCAGGACAGCCAGGACTACACAGAGAAACCCTGTCTCACAACACACACACACACACACACACACACACGCGCGCGCGCACACGCACACGCACACGCACACGCACACGCACGCACACACACAGTCCTAGGAAACAAAGAAGTAGATCTGGGGGGAGAGTAGAAATAGGGGGTGGCAGAGATTGGGAAGAAAGGAGGAAAGGGAAACTGAGGTTAGGATGGTGTATGGAAGAGAAGGAAAGATAAATGACTTCACTAGTGGGTCCCAGGGATTGAACTCAGTTCCTCATGCTTACACGGCAAGTGTTTTAGTACTAGGCATCGCGAGATGGAAGCCGAGAGGAGCACAAAGAACAGACCCGAGGCAGGGAAGTCAGTATGCCCCCGCTCCTGTCTGAGGAAGGGGATTCAGTAATGCCCCTGCTCCTGTCTAAGAGATGTAGACGTACTTTTAAAGACTGTTTTTATTTTGGGTTCTTTAAATCTCTTTCTCCCTATTCCTCCCGAATCCCTTCCAACACCCCAACACCAGGTAGAAAAGGAAAGTTAGTAGGGAGAGGGTGCAGAGTTTTTCTTAGCTAATTCCTGCTGTTTAGGGTCGTTGGGTTTCTTGGGGGCAAATCCAACCTTCATTTCAGGACATTGCTCTGACTTCTTCTCATCCAACTGTGTCAATAGCAAGCAGGATCAGCAGGAGGGAGCACCAGCAGCCTTCTTTCTCTGAGTCCTCAGGCTCTCTCTGGGTCTGGCATTTATCCCAAATGACAAAGACCAAGCCCCACATGGTACAAAGTAGTTCACAGCTGACAAACATCACCATGTGTGCTCTCAGGAGGCAGCTATCAGCTGTGAACAAACGGAGCAGCTCCCATATTCCCACACCTGGGATTAAAACAAAAAACAAAACAAAACAAAACAAAACAAAACATGTTCACATATCATAACCCAAAACTTCCATAACAGAGAGATAAGATAGGGAAACAAACTTGGAAACTCAAACCAACTCAAAAAGTTCGTCTCTAGATCTTCTGTCTGTTTCATGGCAGAGCCATGGTTGACTCTAGCATGCACCAGTGCCCACTACACCAGTGGTACTTCACCCTTGAGCAGCACAGAGTTGTGGTGGCACTGTGTGCTAGCCCATCCCAGTGATGTCTGGCTCCCTCCGTGTAACTTGGAAACCCAACTCCGGCCTGGGCAGAGGACAAACTCTGGGAACCTGGGTGCCGAGGGATAACTAGAAGGCACTGTTTCTCATTAGATCAGTTTTGTGCTACTCCGGCAATCTAAGATGACTCCTCTGTAGCCTCTGAACTAATAGAGAGTGGCTGGTCTGGAGCAACCTGGTAGAACATTATTCTATCCGGGGAAAACATAGTCAAAACCAACAAATAGGCTACCATCTCTTAGAATTTTGTATGCTGATGAGTTGCCTATGTATGTGTACCCCTCCCCCAATCTATGAGGAGTTCTTATGATGCTGGGAACCACATGGAAGCAATTGGCAGAGTTATCAGGTCTGAAATTGGCTAGCAACCCTTAAATTTCTCGCTCAAGTACAGGCCTGCCATTAACAAAGCTCAAATGGTGGAGAAAACTGAGGAAAATGTTTGTGTGCATAGATCAAAGATTTGGTATTCCTTTAACTTGTACAAAATAAAATACTGCAAATATTAGCTAGAAAAACACCAAAATATATAAAAACAGGCTGTTCACAAAAGAACTGTAGCTGATGATCCTAAAGTTAAAAAGACTGTGTGTGTGTGTGTGTGTTTAGAGGTGGTCCAGCTATTAAGAGCACTTGCTGCTTTTCTAGCACTTAGGTTTGACAGCACACAACTTTCTTGTAACTCCAGTTCCAGGAAATTTAATGCCCCCTTCTAGCTCCTGCAAGTACCTGTACACATGTGGCACACACACACACACACACACACACACACACACACACACACACACACACACACACAGAATGCCACCAATTAAACCGAACAATGAACAACGGCAATCCTTTATCCTTTCTAACAAATGCACAGTGCACTTGACAGGGCTTGGTAACACAGCCAGGTGCAACTCCAGGAGAAAACACTGGAGGAAAACAAAGCTAAATCTGCAGGAATTCATACACCCTGCATGATTGACAGTCTTATGCTGAATCATGGTCATCCATCAATCCTATCGGATGGAGCTGAACATTTTTAAGCCCTGAAGATTTGGTCATGTTTAAGTTGGGTATCTGATTATTTTATTTGTTGCATATGAGTGCTTTATCTGCAGAAGAGAGTATCAGATCACATTATAAATGGTTGTGAGCCACCATGTGGTTGCTGGGAATTGAACTCAGGACCTCTGGAAGAGCAGGTGGCGCTCTTAACCACTGAGCCATCTTTCCAGCCCTAGACTTTAATTATTGATCATAAGTATAGATAAGAAGAAGCTATAAGTAAAGTCAAGAGGATAAACTGATATTTAAAAAAACTTTCTGCAGACTCTCCCATTTCTGAGTCACTTGGCAATGTGAGCATCAGTGTCCATGTTTGTCCACCCTCAAAGTTCCACATCTTCCCTTGAAGTCCCTTAAGATGAAGTGTCACCACAGCATTGCTTTAGTCTCTGGAAGTTTCCCCCAAGCCCATGATACCTATCCTGTAAGACTCGGGGGTGACACTTCCTTAATATTGAAGATATTGAGATGACTGCACAGCATACAGCCATAGTTCTCCAGAAGTCAGTGGTTGTTCGGTGATTTTTCCAACTGAGTGTTGCATGGTGGTCCAGGAAGTGACAGCCACATTGCAGGTGTCACCTGGCTGGCAGGGATTGGAAGTTGCTATAGAGCATTAGGCAGCTCATGATTTCAGAGGCATTAGCACACTAAAAGCAACATACCAGTGGGTTGTGGGATCTGCTGCCATAGAAACACATCATTGCACTCCTCTCCTCATTGGACAATGAGTATCCTATAAATTCATCCATCACGTGGACAGTTTCAGCATAGACATAAACCCCTTAGAACCAAGTAAAGTATAGTTACTGTGAATGAGAAGGTTATGAAGGGATGTGTTACCTTTTTTAAAGTAAAGATTTAAAAATAACCCCCAGATGTCTGGAGATGGAGAGTTGGTCAGGCATTCTCTTAGCCTGCAGCCATCGTGGCAAACATGGCCATTCCCCCTGTTCCAGAATGTAGCTAACTTAAGTAAGGACCACTTGTTCTTGTCCAGATACAGTGATGCCATGGCACTGAAGAGAAAGGGATGGGTCACAAAACAGTACGTGCAGTCATCATGAGTGCTTTTTATTCGTGTGTGGGAAATTATATTTCCTTGGTGATAGAAATAAGAGGGCAATCCCTTTATCTTTTTATTGTAGCCAGGAGAGCAGAGGACAGGGTGCCTTGCTTTTACACTCAGAGTAGACTCTCACAGGTTATGCTTGGTACGGAATGCAGACAGAATAGAAAGAAGCATTGAAGAGCCCTCACTAGCCCAGAAGAGGCCATGTGGAGCACAGTTCAAGGGACAGGATGTTAAGTGTTAATTTGCTCAACAGTGTTGAACGGCTCCTACAACAAGAACATTAAGAGATGGTGAGACTATTCACTAGGCTTAAAGAAATGGAGATGCCTAACAAAACAAAACAGAAAAGTTCAGAGCGGGGACGTCCCTCAACTTTGGGGCTCTGCAGATTCTCCGCAAGAAAATGCTAAGAACACTGTTGGACTGCAAGAACAATAAGAAATAGCCACATGCGCTTTAAAAAAAAAAAATTCTGAGTTGAACTTTTTATGAAATCTATTGTTCACAGGTATGAAAGTGCACAAATCAATAGGCACTGTTGGCTGTGTTTGCAAAGATGGGCGGCCGCTAAGACTAATAGGAAACTAATATCACTGGGTCCCTGCCTGCTCCTCCCCAGTCACTAACATCCCAGGGGTCTCACAATCCCCACTTCAAATTCCATAGATAAGATTTGCCTGTCTTGAACCTGGTATAAACAAAATTGTACAATAAGCCATCCTGTCTGGAGTATTTCACTCAGCATTTCCTCTTGTGTTCTAGTTTGAACCATGTAGTTCTGAATTACCATCTAGTATAGACTTAGCTTTTTCATGAGCATAATTGCATATTAATCCTGTTTGTAACTTTGGTGTTTGCCCCAAATTCGGTCAGTAGGGACAGAGATAGGGCAGACAGAGCAGAGATGGAGGCAACGCCAACCAGTGCCTGGCCCACCCCACCCCATGGGAGGAGGTCAACCTCTGGCTCTGTAATACTTGTCTATGCTTGCAGACAGGAGCCTAGCATAGCTGTCCTCTGAGAGGGTCCACCCGGTAGTGCCTCGAAACAGATGCTCACAGCCAAACATTGGACAACGCATAGGGAGTCTTGTGGAAAAGTGGGGTGGGGGGAGAGGAGGCTGGAGGAGACAGGAGCTCCACAAGAAGACCAACAGAGGCAACTAACCAGGACCCAGAGGGGCTTGTGGAGACTGAAGCACCAAACAAGGACCATGCATGGACTGGACCTAGGCCCCTTACACAGACATAGCTGATGTGCATCTCAGGATTCATGTGGGTCCTCTAGGAAGGGGAGTAGGGGCTGTTCATGACATGGACTCTGTTGCTTACTTCTTGATCACCTTCCCCCGGTAGGACTGCCTTGCCAGCCCGCAGGAGAAAAGGACACGCTCAGTCCTGCTGTGATTTGATGAGCTGGGGTGGATGGGAAGGGAGCGGTTTCCCCTTTTCTGAGGAATAGGGGAGGGGGATGGGAGAGTTGGAGGGAGGGTGGGCTTGGAGGTGAGGAGGGTTGGGGCTACTACCAGGATGTAAAGTAAATCACAAACAAGTTTTCAAGATGCATGGATGGACATTTGAAAGAAATTCACTTTCTGCATTTCAAAGTAAGCAAAGACACTCAACAGCAAGATACCTGTCACGGGAGCTCCTGGCACTGAGCCAGATAGGCCTTGGCAATGCTGAAATAGAGGTTAAGGTGGCCCTGTGTTTGATGGAGTTGATTCCTTGTAGGGAGCAGCTACACGGCTCTACAGATTCTGGTCGGCTTTGGCAGTTAGCGTTTGACTCCTTCAGCCGCTGTGCCTGGCAGGCCTGGAGAGTGCAGCTGCTCCATCCATTTCTAGTAGCTAAAGACATGGCTGTGTCTAGACGAAGCTCAGAAGAGTTTTAGACCCCAGGGGGAGCATCCCAGTCCATTAGCCACCAGAAGAACTCCCACTTGTTAGCATCCACTGTTAGTAGACAAAGGAATTTTGAAGTCATTTTAGGAACAGAAGAAACATAATACCCTTCATTCTTGAAGGGTTTTTTTTGGCATTTCAGCCAAAAGGGCTTTCTTCACTTGGAGGGCTCTTACATGCGTAATGAAATATGCAGGCCTATAAATCACTGTTGCTAGCCATTCCCTGCGGGCCAATCTGGAGTGCTGTCTACCTTGCTGTGCTGTCTGGAAGGAAGACATGAGGGATTATTTGATCCCCATAAAGTTAAATGCCATTTTTGTGTAAAGTCACCAAGCATGGCAAAAGACGTTATGATGCCATTAGCAGTAGTATTTGTTTTTCTATTTGTTTTCTAACTGGTAGTTTAGCAACGTGGACGGTGTATGGATGCCATGCTCACATTTTAAGTCCCCTTAATGAGTAGAGGAGACTATCATCTTTGGATAGCCTGTAAATATCCCAAGTGCCACCACTACCCATGTCAACAGTTCACCTCCACACTAGTGACCAGTGGAGTCTGCTGTGGCCACAGCAAAGGTTGATAACCAGCCCCCACTATAAGAGTCCCTGAGACAGAAGCTACTACCATCAGTGAGGAGGTGGGGGACACAGCTCCTCGCCACCACCCTCACCAGCCTGAGAAATTCTCTTAAGTGTTAAAGGACTTTAACTCAGGCTAACCTGAGGTTTGTGGCTCTGGTGCAGAAAAGCATTCCAAGTCTACACCCTGTGGGAAGATGCAGAGTTGGAGATTTTGTTAAGAATTTATTAGTGGGCCAGGAGAGATGGCTAAGAGTAGTTAAAAGCACTGGCTGCTCTTCTAGAGGACCCTGGTTCAATTCCTAACACCCACATGGTGGCTCACAACTGTCTGTAACTCTAAGATATGATACTCTCACACGGACATATGTGCAGGCAAAATACCAATGCACATAAAATAAAAATAAATATTTTAAAAAAGAAGTATTTGATACAGGTAAAGCACACGGGATAAGACAACAAGAGGCTCTCAAAAGAAAGTAAGACCTGAGGGTGTGTGCATGGAGGAAAAAGCAGAGGAAGTAAGACATGCTAGAGTTAGGGCACAAGCCCATCAGGGGAAAAATCTCAATTGTGTGGCATTAGCCATTCGTATCATCTTGATGGCTATCAAGTTATATTTCAAAAATTACTGTCGTGGTCTGAATAAGAATACCTTTCTCCTCAGACGCTCCCCCCTCCCCAATAGCCTGGGGTTTGAATGCTGGGCCCACAGGCAATGGCACTGTTAGGAGCTCTATGGCCTTGCTGGAGGAAGTGTGTCACTGTGGGGGAGAGCTTTGAGGTCTCCTATGCTCAAGCTATGTCCAGCGTGGCTCACAGTCTTCCTTCTGATGCCTGTGGATCCAAATGAAGCCATGCTTCCCAGCATGATGATAATGGGCTAAACCTTTGCACTGTGTGCCATCCCCAATTAACCACTTTCCTTGATAAGAGTTAGCATGGTCACAGTGTCTCTTCATAGCAATGGGAATATTAAGACAACTGCTGAGAAGCCTTTTATTTTTTGTTTTTTATTTTTTGTTTTTTTTTTCTGATAAGTCAGATGAGATGCCTCCAGAGTTGCCTTAGATGGAGGTTGTAATTTGATAAGGTGAATTCAAGAGCGACAGGGTCTACACGGGGAGTTTGGTACACATCTTTTCTCTGTAAGTGGTGTTTCTGGTGATTCCTAGAAAACTGCAGGCAGGTATCCTGAGCTGGGCATGATCAGTGGCTGTGGAGACTGGGCCACCTTCACTCACCTACCTACCTAGCAGCAAACACTGACTCTGCTTGACACCCCCTCCAGGGTACTTCTCATACCAGTCTTTTGTACTGACTCACCCAGCCTGGTCTGGAATTCCTTATAACCCAGAAGGTTGGCCCCGAGAGAGTAAGGCATTTTAAAGATCTAGTTTTGTAATTTTGTAAGCTACAGATATCCATTTTCAGCCTTTTTTTTTTTTTAACGAGGTTTAATGTGTCCCAGATTGGCCTCCAGCTTACCTTGAACAGAATTCTGATCCTCCTGCCTCCACTTTCCAAGTGATGAAATTACAGGTCTGTGCTTCCAGACCCAGTTTGTACAATAATAGGGGTGGAAGCCCCCAGGTGTGCTGAGCAAGCCCTCCACCAATTGGTCTACCACCATGTAAAGCATCGTTTCTTCCACAGTCTTTTGCCAAAGGAAGCCATAAAGGTTTTCCCAGGTAGAGTCAAGGAGAAGAACTGGTACCCACCTCTCCATTGGAGGAGTATCCAGGTTACACTGCAAGAACAAATGAGATGGGAGAGACTGCAGGGTTACTTGAACATGCGATCTCCCATGCTGTTCAACCTGTACTCTTACTTTATGGAATCTGTTTCATCTCTCAGCTTTCCTGAGCATACATTCAGGTTTATGCTGCCCTTATTCTTGTATTATTTGTGAGCCTCCTACCTGCTGAGCAGAAACCTTCTCTTGCTTCAACTCCACTTTATCCAACAGGCTTTTTTTTTTTTTATTAATTTATTCTTGTTACATCTCAATGGGCCAACAGGCTTTCAAAAGTACCCTAGGGAAGAACAAAAGTGGCCTTTGGTATTGCTGATGTTGGTTTGAACATCCCCTTTTCAAGGACGAAATAATGAGAGCAACAGTCTACACTGGCGTTATTTCCGAAATGTCCTGACCCCAGTCTTCAGCTTTGTGGGAAATTAATCTATTCGGCCTGTAAATTCCTCCTATAAAAAGGTAAAACTCTGATCCCATTTTAATGCCTGGGGAATAGTTATACCCTGTACATCCTTTGTTTGTAAAAATAGCTGGTTGAGCAGATAATTCAGAAAATATGGTACCGCCTCAGCCTCCAGACGAACACTAATATTTCCTCATTGTTGAGGGGAAAGTTCACTGGGTTGTGGAAAGAGATGTTGAGAAGCTGAAATAGTCATCAAAGCACTGAGGCCTCTGGAGTAAAGGGATGCCATGTATTATTTTATTTGTTATCCATTTGAATGTGTACCCTTTGGATGTACAGTGCACTCTCCATAATGGTTTAAATAAGGGGTCGTCTTGCCACTAGTAAACTTATTAAGAAATAGAAACTACAGGTGCATATGAAATGGTAGAAATAAGGAGAGGCTCATAAAATCTATGAATTAGAATTTCTCTTGTTTTCCAAGGCATGATTTTAATCTTTACTCAGTATATTAGTTACTGGCCTCATTTCTTGTTGACCACTTTTGTCAGCAGTGGGACCTGGGAGGATGGAGCCTACAAAGGAGGTGGACTAAAAAGTCTCATGCAATAGCCAACTCTATTCAGAACATCAGACAACTTATACTCTGAGGGTTAAGAAGAGTCACATGAGTAAAGCGCACAGCCACAAGGGCAAGCAGCAGAGGAGGACGAGCTACACGTGACAAAACACAAGTTTCTATAGCAGCACATAAAACAACAATAGCCAGCCGGAACGAATTATCTGAAGTCAACTCTCTCCTTTGGGCTGCACCTGGGAGGGCTACAAAACCACTCTCCAAGAACAACTGTGTGTTTTGAAGAAACTGAGGTCACGAGACTCCTATTTTCTTGGAGTTTTCTCACAAGCACTCAGAATTCCCCTTGTAGGATTCATTTTTGGATGGTGTTCCAATAATTCCTGTGACGAGACACCTGCTAAAATCAACTTAAGGAAGGAAAGGGTTGTTTTCCACTCACAGTCTCAAGGTACAAGACTTCACGGAAGGGAGGCGCAGAGACAGGTGCATGGAGTTGACTTTCCAGGTAGTATCCACAGTTAGCTGTTTTCTTATAGTCGATCTAGGACCCTAACCCACGCAATGGCACCTCTCAAATTTCAGGTGGGTTTTTCCCAACTCAGTTAATCTAAAACAGATAACCCCTCATAGGCAGGCCTAAAACTTGACTAGGTGATTTGAGATGCTATCAAGTTGGCAGTCTTAACCGTCATATTTAGTATTTGTTTATACATATTTTGGTGATGTCTTAGTCCCATGATGCAAGAGACTCAAGCTATACAGCTTTGTGCATGTATGTGGGAGGTGTGTGTCCACATTCATTAGACTGGCAGAAAAGACTCATGACCAGCCGTGTGCCTTTTCTCAGGGTCTCTGTGTCTTCAGGAAACAAACAAACAAAAACCTCAACTATCGCTTTCCCTTCAACAATGAGGAAATATTAATGTTCTTCTGGAGGCTGAGGCGGTACCATATTTTCTGAATTATCTGCTCAACCAGCTATTTTTACAGACAAAGAATGCACAGGGTATAACTATTCCCCAGGCATTAAAATGAGATGAGAGTTTAACCTTTTATAGGAGGAATTTGCAGACCAAGATGTAGAATACACTTCCCCTTGTGTCATGTTGGTTTCCCACCAATCAAGCCCCTTCCCTTGCTCTTCACGCCCCAAATGTCTTTTGATGACTCTGCCTCTTGGTTCGGTTCTACTTCTGTAGCTCCAGCAGAGGTGGCTGTCTGTTTAAAGCCACCATCACCAATGAAGGAATCACCCCTGTTTATAACTCAGGGTTATAGGGCAAAAGGACAAAGAGAACAGGAAAGGGGAAAATGTGTAATTTAAGATCAAAATTGTAGTGTTTCGGGCACAGGGGTTTTTTTGTTTTTTTGTTTGTTTGTTTGTTTTTGGTTTTTGTTTTGCATGTAAGAGATTCTCTTTTAATTTGAAAGGCAAGAAGTCAACCAAAGAACAAGTAAATAAATAATTATAAATATAATTTCAGATACTGAAAAGGGTATGAAGACACACTTTGGGGGGGAACAGTGAGTCACGGAAATGATATTGGGAAAGTCCTATGTGTGGTTTGGTGATATTGAGGAAATATTAAAAGGTAGGTTATCACAGAGATCTCAGCAAAGATCTAATAAAGATAGAGGGTGGTGGGGGAACATTCAGCAGAGGTAACCATAAACAAGAAGGTTGCAAGAATAGTTTAAAAAGCGGGAGGGACAGCTATAATGCCACTGTGACTGACATGTGCCCATGGGACACATATGTTTCTATTTGACGGCAGTATAGGAAGGTGTGAGAGTGAACAGACAGCGATTCACACAACAGTTTATTTTTGGATGAGCCTCCAAGTGAGCTATATCCCAGGAATCTGCTAGGATTCCAAACCAAAGGTAAATGGAAGCCATGGCGGCTTTAAGTGGTGTAATGACAAAAAAAAAAAAAAAAAAAAAAAAAATGCATGTACATTTTTATAGGGTTACCACCATGCTTCTCTAATGGTGGAATAGATACCTCATTCTGATGGTGGAGACTGACACAGAGTCAGGTACCTGACACAATATAAGGACAAGCCGACTATTGGTAAATCCCAGTGATTGATGCCTTTTTGTTATAGGCAGAACAATTTTGGTCCAGTTTCTGGTATCTCAGAATAACCAGTACATTTCTTAGCTATCTCTGAAGATAAGTGTGGCTACGAGATTACTTTCTTTGTACAAGGAGATGTATAGAGCAGACCCAGGTTTCCCTCTTGATTCCCAGATGCTCTCACACTGTTGCTTCCTCCCCCTGCTGCCATGCTACTGCTGCTTAGCCCATAGACAGCAGAGCTGTGACCATTGTGAGTGAGAGCTTGGCTTTAAGAATGAAGGAACACAAGACATATAGCCGTCTGGATATCAAACACTTCAAGGATATGACAAAGAGTTGTAATTCTAGCCTTGAATTTCTCTCACTGAAGTTTTATCCAAGATATAAATATAAATACATTTATACAAATATATGTAGGCTCTATTTTGTGTCGCTGCTATTGTGGACCAACTGCATCCTATGAGTTCCTTGTGCTAATAATGTATTTGAAGATTATGAATATAGAGAGAAAGAAAGTGAAATTTCTCTCTTTTTTTAAGTGGAGCTTTCTTCCTCATTTCTTCCCAGTGTTGCAGACATGGGTAAAGCCATCTCCCTTTGAAGCCTGGGGATGGGTTTCTGTCCCCTCCCTGGGCACAGGTATTTTCAGCCCAAGTCATTTGATTGTTTTGTATATATTTATGGTGTTTTTCTTGCAAGTGAAAAAAAAAATGTCATTTTCTAAGGTGATTTTTTTTTTCATTTTCTACTTAAACAACTTCAGATTCAATCAGCTATCTGCTTTTAAGATGAGACATCTTATATATGGTTTGGGAGCAAATTGTGTCCTATTATAATTTGACTCAACGTCTTGTTTTTGTGAACAATTTGGACAGCTTGTCCAGAATATGCCTTTTGTCGCAGGCATCTACAAAGCTAGAAAAACACAGTGTGAACTTTCCTGTGGACCATAGTGACCACAAGAAAGTTGGGAAACACAAAAGGTGGCAGGCTACCATGCACATATTGTACCCGCTGCTTCAAGCATGCAGGCCCTCTGCTCGATGATTAAAGAAAGCCATTCTTGCATGACGTCTGTAAATGTAGGCGACACAGATAAGCACATACTGCTTCTTGACATGGACAAGACATGTGGCTCTTCCCCACCATCTTTGTTTTTTTTCTTCCTTCCTGCTGAATCGGGAGAAGAGGGTAGGGAGTCAGGATCCAGAACATACTGAGGCTTCCCAGAATTCCTGGTCTCAGGAAACGCACACAACCCAGAAACACCAGGGGAAGGCAAAGTGGTATGTATGGTCATTGGTCACTGACTGAGTCAAACACCCAAGTTACACTTGCATTTCAAGGTTACGGTGTTCCCAGGATACAGTCGTGGCTCATGATGTACGCGCCATGCTGCATGAGGCCTTACTTAACGTGCATGAAGCCCTGGGTTCAATCCCCAGCCCTGCACAGACCAGATGTCATCACAAACACACCTAGAACCTCAGGAGGTAAATTCTGGCGGTATTCAGGGTCATCTGTGCCTACATGGCAAGTTTTTGACCAGAATATGTGAGACCCTGTCTCAAAAGCAAAAGTGCATGACGGGATATGCAAACTTCACTGGTGGTATTGGTTTAAATGGCTCTTACTCCCTCAGCCTCCTCTACATTGCCTTTGGGCTTGGTTGTTAAGCCTTCAGGGAATTGGGTCAATAATATGTATAATGACATTGGGTTATTTTAGTCCCCTTTCTCTGAAGAGTTCAGAACAGTGGAACAACTCTGAGCTCAAATTATCCCATCTCAGCGGTACCTCTCACTGGCTTGTTGTGACTACGAACTAACACAGATGACAGAGCTGAAGCCACTTTCAGGAAGCAGCTGCGCTTGCTTTCTCTGGTATGGACACATAATTATAACTTGAAAGTGAAATTGTATTGAATGCAGAGTGACCATAAAGTTCGGAGAACCGCAGGGTGCAAATGGAACCGCTTGCAGCTCTGAAGTTTAACAGAATTCTCCACAGGGAATAGTAATATGGAAGGAAACTGAAAGCTTTTCCTTTTTTATTAATAGTGAATAGTAGTGGGGCTGTAGCTCAGTTGGTAGAGTGCTTGCCTAACATACATGATGCCCTGAGTTTTTATCCCCAGCAGTTAACACACCACGCGGCATCATGTGCACACCTGTAACCACAGTAGTCGGGAAGTAAATTGAGGAGTAGGTCATCTGTGCCTACAAAGGAAGGTTTTGGCTAGCTTGGAATATATGAGACCTTGTCTCAAAAAACAAAAGTGAATGGTGGCATGTGAAAAAAAAATCTATTGCTGATATTGGTTTAAATGATTCTTTGAACACACACACACACACACACACACACACACACACACACACACTTTGTATCTTTAAGGAATTTGTTAAATGTTTATTTATTTTATTTTATGTGTATCTATGTGTGTCCGTGAATGTATGTATGTGTACCACATATGTGCAGGAACCCCCTAAAGACTAGATCAGGCATCAGATCCCATGAAACAGAAATTACAGATGCTTGTGAGCCACCAAATAAGCTCTGGGAATTGAACCCAGATCTTCTGCCAAGAGCAGTAAGTGCTCTTAACCACTGAGCCATCTCTCCAGCCCCTAAAAAAATATCTTTTTAAATCTACCAATATATTCTAAATATAAGTAGCTCTATGCATTAAAGAATGATTTTATTATTATCTTCTAAAAGGTCTTGTGCTAGTGTTATAACTTGGTGCTGGAGTGTTCAACCTTGAGAACCCAAAATAATTAAAAAGATAAAAATTAAACATCTTGTTATCTCTGTTTTTGTCTTTGCTTATAAATTTACAATCTTTAAAGTGGTAGTCTTGGAGGTTGTCATTGTTCAACAGATTTTAGAAGATAAAACTGTAATTCTTTCAATATTTAAATTTATGAATCTAAAGTTTCTGACACAAATCTGTCCTGGGTTAAGATCAGCTGGGCAGCACAGTTTTTTCAAGTCTGTCCAGTCCAAGCAGAACCCTGTAAGACAGGAACCCTGTGGACAAAGTGAGCTTCCTCTACTCCCCTCCCCCTCTCCATCCCCAAAGACTATCCTCAGAGTGAGCTGCTTAGTGAATCAAGTTAAGATGGAGTGCTGAGACCTCGGAGAAAGGTGGAACCATATCTCGATCAAAATAACAGCTCAAGTAACATCTAAAGGTCGCTCACTGTAGTGCCTGAAAGGCTGTGGACAAAATATAATTCCCCAGTGTTGGCATGTCCTTAGTTAGCCCTGGACTTTTCTAGACTGTGAGCACTGAAGGTGGAGCTCAAAGGCAACTTGCATCTCCCATGGCCTGGCTTAAACTCTCAGGATTGGCTGTGCAGATGGCTTGAAAGAGCCGCTCAGACCCTATTGTGGTTAGAATGGTATGTGCATCAGAAGGACTCTCTTGTTGGTGTCTTGATCCCCAGTTGATATTGTTACTGAGAGGCCATTGGATCATGAGAATACTGGTGACATTAATGGGTTAATCCAAGGAAAATTATCATGGACGGTGTAGTACAGGGCGGAGCTCAACTGGCAGAAGTGGGCTCCTGGAGATGTATTTGAAGCCATATCTTGTTTCCCAGTCCTGTGTGCCCACCTCTCCCTCCACCCCCACCCCTTTCACTCTTTTTCCCTTCCTTACTTTCCTCCTCATTGTCCCCTATTAACTCTGTCCTCTCCCGCTCTCTTTTCTTTATCATGTGTCATAATTCTATGCCTCACCACGGGCCCAAAACAATTATGAACGGAGAAAAATGAATCTTTCCTTAAGTCACTCTCCTGCAGTGTTTTGTCACAGCACATGACAGGAACACAACCCTATCTGTAAAGTCGTGTTGCAAGGTCATCCACTTGTCTAAGGATGACATTTAGAGTCACCCACTGCTCCTCAGTGGTGACAGCGACACCAGATGACCCTCATCAAGAGCTAGACCCACAAACCTCGTTTGGCAGTCACACTTGGCTGTTTCTCTTTTGCAGGCCCCTAAGGAGGCTGCTGATTCCGCTACCCTCTTTGCCCCTTTGCCTTCAGCATAGCTTTCCCCATAGGGAATGTGCAGCTACAATACCCTGACGTCTCCAACAACTGTCAGCCTGGCTTGAACTCTAAATCTGATGCTCTCTCGCGAGCAGAGTTCCAACTGTGACTGCCAACCCAGTGTCTCCTTTCCTTGCCCTTTCCCCCCCCCCCCCACTGGTCTCATTCATCTTAGAGGCTCACTTGGAGGCAGGAAAGAAGAAAAAGAAAGATGCAGTTCAAGCAAGCAGTTGGTTTATCATGAACAGGTCTTTCCTAGGAGACAACCTTGAAAGTGGACACATTTGAGCTGCTTAAGGAAGACAATAAGAAGCTAATTTTAAAAATCAGAAGACATGTCATCAGCAGATGCAGCCTCACATTTTAACGATAGACAGACAGACAGACATAATTTAAATGCATGGCAGTACCCAATACTGAATTGCCTGAAGACAAGATGCAACAGACAGGCAACTTCTAATTTGCTAGTGAAGCAGGGGCCTTGTTTTCTAGTTCCCTTTCCTGGCAGACTCAAACAAATAAACCAGTAACCACTTAACTGAGAAGCAAGTGGCATAGGGATGACAACAGATGGATTACTAAACAGGGGGTCAGAACAGATTACCGGAGGTTCCCTCATGCGAATCTGGGTCACGGGTGACTGCTCCAGCTTTCCTGGGAAGAGCTTTCTGCTGAGATGACTTCTTTCTATCTTTTGGGTTGGATGGAAAGGTACTTTTCAGGTTGCTTGTTTGTTTAAAATATTATCTAACTTTGTCTTTTGCTTTTGAATAAGGAATCAGTTCCCCGGTTTATTATCCCCTACACAATACAGTTCATGTTACATTGAGTACTACAGTTTAGAGGTAAGTTAAAATATATAGATGCTACAAAAAGGTTATAGGCAAAGGATAATGCATCTTACAGAATAGATTATCTTCACATGTAGGTGACCTAGGGATTCTGAAAGGTGTTCCCCAGAGTCCTGACTGAGCCTGGGGAGGGGGTGACCACCTGTCACTCCTGATAGTTTCCCAAATGAGGAGGCTGAAGACTAGGGCTTCAGGTATCTGGCCCATGGTCACGGACGTCATGGATGGTAGACCTGGAGCCTTGGTCTGCCACATCTTCACTGTCCATCTTTCTCAAAGGATAGTGGGAAAACTAAGAGGCAAAAACTAAACTCAAAACGGCCAGGTGCTTTCTTTTTTTTTTTTTTAATATATTTCATTAATTTATTCATATTGCCAGGTGCTTTCTTGGGAGGTGTTATTGGTTAATATTGTATGTAATACAAAAGTCCTGATTTGTTCATTGTGTTGGGGGAAACAGAGAGCCAGTACTCACAGCCCAAAAGTCACCCTTTGAAAGCATGCATCACACCATGAATGTTGCACACCATGAATGCTGCCCACCATAAACGCTGTACACCATGAATGCTGCACACCATAAATACTGCACATACCAGGAATGCTGCACACCATGAAGGCAGCACACCATGAACACTGCACACCATGGACGCATCACACCATAAATGCTGCACACAGCATGAATGATGCACACACCATGAACACTGCACACACCATGAATGCATCACACCAGGAACCGTGCACACCACAGACGTATCACACCATGAATGCTGCACACCATGGATGTATCACACCATGGATGCTGCACACCATGAATGCACCACACCATTGCCGTATCATACTATGAATGCATCACACCATGGATGCATCACACCAGGAACACTGAACACACCATGAATGCATCACACCAGGAACCGTGCACACCACAGACGTATCACACCATGAATGCTGCACACCATGGATGTATCACACCATGGATGCTGCACACCATGAATGCACCACACCATTGACGTATCATACTATGAATGCATCACACCATGGATGCATCACACCAGGAACACTGAACACACCATGAATACTGCACACCCTGAATGCTGCACACTATGGATGCTGCACATCATGGATACAGCACACCAAGAATGCATCACACCATGAATACTGCACACACCTCAAACACATCACACCATGGATGCATCACACCCTGAATACTGCACACACAATGAACGCTGCACACCATGGATACTGCACACCAAGAATGCATCACACCATGAACACATCACATAATGGACAAATCACACCATGTGTCCATGGTATGATGCATTATTGATGTTTGTAGCATTCAAGGTGTGATGCGTCCATGGTGTGATGCACTCATGGTCTGTGCAGCGTTCATGGTGTGCTGCACCCATAGTGTGCAGTGTCAATGATATGAAGTATCCATTGTGCGCACCATTCATGGTGTGATGCTTTCTTGGTGTGCAGCATCCATGCTGTACAGCATTCCTGGTGTGATGCATCCATGGTGTGCAGTGTCCATGGTGTTCAGCATCCATGGTGTACAGCGTTGCTGGTGTGATGCGTCCATGGTGTGATGCATCCATGATGCACATCCTTCATGGTGTATGCAGCGTTTCTGATGGGATGCATCCATGGTGTGCAGCATTCCTGGTATGATCTGTCCATGGTGTAATGTGTCCATGCTGTGCAGCATTCATGGTGTGTGCAGTGTTCGTGGTATGATGCATTCATAATGTGTAGTGTTCACAGTGTGATGTATCCATGTTGTGTGCAGAGCATTCACGGTGTGATGTGTGCATGGTGTGATGCATCCATGGTGTGAAATGTTCATGGTGTGATGTGCTCATGGTGAGTGCAGCATTCATGGTGTGAATGCTGCGCAACATGAATTCTGCACAGTCACCAAATGCTCCTTATCATTTTTTCACAGAAAATTACACACATCTGTTAACCAACTGTCTGCATTTGAGTGTGACAGCTGATAACCACAGTGAGACAAAAGAGGTTTTCTCTGCAGCCCTTTCTCTGATGTGTCACCTTTGTGTGCTTGGCTTGGCTGTCTTGTGCTTGAAGTGGAAAAACTCTTTTGATGAGCATATCCTGGATCTTAGTACTCTTTCAAAATTGCATCTCCTCTGATTCTGAAGGCAAAGCTTGACAGTACATCAAGGTAGGATTCAGTAAAACTCATTCCCTCCTGCCCCCAAACAGAGGAGCCCCTAAGATGTAGCTTCTTCCCTGCCAGCCCCAACCCCTCACTCCGCCTCAATACATCTTCTCAAGATCCGATGAAGCAAATGTCCCTGTTGTGTGGTGGAGCTTCTTCTGGGTATATTCCAAGGAGTGGAATAGCTGGGCCTTGAGGAAGCCTTGTTCCCAGTTTTCTGCAATAGCACCAGATAGATTTCCAAAGTGGCTGTATTAGTTTGCATTCCCACCAGCAATGAAGGAGTGTTCCTCTTTCTCCACATCCTCGCCAACATGTGGTGTCACTTGAGTTTTTTATCTTAGCCATTCTAATGAGTGTAAGATGGAATCTCAGAGTCATTTTGATTTGCATTTCTCTGATAACTAAAGACATTGAGCATTTCTTTAAGTGTTTCTCAGCCATTCGACATTCCTCTGTTGAGAATTCTCTGTTTAGTTCTGAGCTCCATTTCTCAATTGGGTTATTTGGTTTGGTGGTATTTAATTCTTTGAGTTCTTTATATATTTTGGATATTAGACCTTTGTCAGATGTAGGGTTGTAACCAAGGACAATACAATAGTAAACATCGAACCCCTACTCTGATCTACCCAGTGGACAGGACATTCTCCACAGTTATGTGGAGAGTGGGGACTGACTCTGACATGAACTCTGGTGCCCCATATTTGACCACCTCACCTTAGTGGGGAGGCCCGGTGGCACTCAAAGAAAAGAATAAGCAGGCTACCAAGATGAGACTTGATAGCCTATGACCATATAGTTCCCCCTCAGTCTTAGACCTAGGGGAGGGGAATAGGGTGAAAGCGGGAGGAAGGAATGGGAGGATACAAGTGATGGGATAACAATTGAGTTGTAATCTGAATAAATTAATAAAATTTAAATTTAAAAAAAGATCCAATGAAAGAGAGAGACAGAGACAGAGACAGAGAGACAGAGAGAGAGAGAGAGAGAGAGAGAGAGAGAGAGAGAGAGAGAGAGAGAAGCAGAGAAGAGACTCCAGTTGATTTAATTGACTGACGTCCCCTGCTGGCTAGGAATAAATTCCTATCATATTTTGTAATTTGTCACACAGAGACTCAGGGCATGGTCACATACACACATGTAGTGGTTGCACAAGGCCTAGCTTTGGAAAAGGATAAATCCCAATGGAATCGATTGATCCTTTTTATATAACCCTTCAGCCTCCCACCAGGATAGGATTTTATAGAACACTGAGCTCAGACCGGCGTATATCCCTTAGAACTCAGATTTCCATAAAAACACAATTCTTTCCCTCATTAAAATCTGAGAGTTTTTCAGACAATGCCTGATCAGTGTTTATTTCTTTTGTTTCAAAGTTACTACAAGAAAGCATCAAGCACTTCATAAGTTCAAAGAACAACTTAATCTTGAAGGCCAGAGGAATAGAACAAGGCTCTAAGCAAAGGCAGAGATACAGGGCAAGACTCCAAGCAGGGCTGTCCCTGGCCTAGGTCCCCATGGCCTCAGAGTTGCTTGCTAATCACTTTCAGCATGGTATAAGTTTAGGTGACCAAAACCTCTGCAGAAGTCAAATCATGGCACATGGTAAGGACAGCGCGGCTGGCCATTCATCCAGGAAGCAGATACAGAGGGAAACCAAAGTCTTCCTCAAGTTGCAGACTCAACAGGGGACGAGCTTTGCTTATTGGCTGTTTTGGTTTCTACGTCGTCTAGATGCTCCCTCCTTTATAATTTGCACAGTGAATTGCTCCTCCATGACTTTTTAAATTCCCATCTGCCATTCCATTTCTGTTGGGTGTCCCCTGAGATGAAATGGGTGTCACTCCTGGAAATGCATCACTGGGCTTTGCATCTTCTCTTCCACGTCAACAGAAGGAAGTTTAATGAATATATCAGATTGCCCTAGCTCCAGATGAGCCACATTTTAACCACTGGCTTCTCTAGCTAACCTTCTTAGACTTACATTTTGTGGGTGAGAAGGCAATATAGCTACTGTGATAGCATCAGGTCCTGGATTGTGATGGAATCGTAGCTTTTGCACACTAGAACTGTCTTGATCACTGCCACTCACTATCATGTGCACAGATTAAATATTTCAAAAGAAACACATTTCAATTGATACCCAATTTCACACTCACTATATGAGAATTTTCATGAGTATTTTTATTTTGTTGACAGTGAGGTAAAGCTTGTGCCTCCTTCCCCTGGGAGGCCCTGGTCTAGATCATGATTTTAACAGACTGAGTCGACACCTTAACAAAACTCAGAGGACACTACATTTAATGCAAAGGCGTTCCACTTTGTTATTTTACAACCAGAAATTCTGCACCAAGAGAAACAGAATACAAAACACACAGGTTCGTAGTTTCTACCCACTAAGCAAATGGTGGCTAGGCAGTTGCTTGGAACGCAGGTTGATAAGGAAGGTTAGGTTTCTAGCAGCCCAGACAGTCTTCGATTGCCACTCTTTGCCAGGTCACTTTCAGAAGTGCACCTCCATCCTTGCATTACAGGAGAGGCTAGATTCCTTTTGCCTGCAGGTGTCAAGGGCCATGGTGTAACACTGGGCAAAAAGAGAGTGGAATATTTTTCTTATGCCTTGAGCAGCATTTCTGGAGTGGTATGTAGTTCCATTTTGACCCACATCTCACTCACCAGTCTCTGGGCTTCCAAACCCACACTGGGAGGAAGAGGAACTTCCTCGGAGAAGGGGGTACCCAACCTTTGTGTGGCTCTTCACCTTTTCCTTGTGAATCCGTTTACTTTGTTTAACACAGAGAGAGTTCTTTTCTTGTTTTCAGACATGAGTCAGACATGACTCAAGCATTAAGCTGTCAGGAATAACCCAGGAGTGGCCCTTTCGTCTTCTCATTGTCTGAATCCCCGCTTATCCCATTCCTGGACCCTGCTGCCCTTATATTAACAGTCTCAAGTAATGCTACAGAGTAGCAAGCTTTACTTAGGTGAAAGCCATTGTGACAGTGCGTGCCATGTGAAAACTGAAGTCTTTGTTCACGGGCATTCCTCAAAGCCATCCACTTCTGGGGTTATCATATTTAGCTCAGTATACGTTATTTTTGGAAGGCTTTCTTAGCATTCAAGGTTGACCCACACCGTGCTTTGTGTATCTGGCTGTTCCTTCCTATCATCCCTGCAAACTAGCAGACTCCTGCCCTGGGAGTCTAGAAAGAGCAGAGTCCCAGGAAGACTCCTCTACTTCCGGAACCTTCCCCTTCATTGGCTTCCTCTCCCAGTACTTCAGCCTCCATAGCTGAACGCATTATCAGGCCCATCCCTCTCTAGACTGTTTCCCAGAACCCTTTTCGGCTGGCCCTTAGCCAACATGACCCTGCTCATCCTTCTGGTCCTGGCTAAGACTTTGATTTCCACCATCATCTCCTCTCTGCTACAATCATAGATTACAGCGATGGCCACCAAGTCTGCCTCGTCGGATACAAAAGCAAGCATTACATAATGTTTCTGTTTGGGGACTACACTCGACTGCCATTTTCTGTTGTTTTATAGAAAGAAAAGTCTAAATTGTTTGATTTTTACCAATCAAGACTTGGGAGCAGGATGCTGGGGTAAAAGCCTGCTAGCTCAGAGAGGCAGAGAAAGCACCCAACTGACCTTCCTCCTCAGCTCACGTCCCAGAGGAAAAAGCCAAAAAAGTTAAAAGCTAAAAATCCTTTCTTCTTCTCCATGCTGTCTTAAAGACCGTTCTCCCAACCTCCCTCCTTTTTTGTTCATTCCCTGTCATCTTGTTATTTGCTCTACCTCTTGACCTAGGGTTAACTTTATTTAGTTCTATGTACAGAAGCTCTTGGATTGAAGGTGTGTGCTAGGGCTGAGCCACACCACAACTAGAAACCGGTTGGTACAGTTCACAATCTCGGCATTCACAATAGGATCAAATACCCTGAAGCAATTTCCTACCTAGTTTTTTCCACCAAGCACAGGATTTCGGCTGATGCATTTGGGAACAGCAGTAAGAAATGTTATGACTAATCTCATTCTGGAGTCTTTCTACACATGCTGCCACAGTCAGCTTCAATCCTTCTTGCACTGGAGTGTTCTCACTCCTATAAAGACGAGGAGACTGATGATGCATAGGGACCTAAGCTGACCTGTAATAAACGGTTGCTCTTCTGACATTTTGCCCCAAGGATAAGGGCTTCAAAGTGGCTGCTGATGCTAAGGAGGGCTGCAGGAGCTGTACATCCTGCCAGGTCTCCAGCTTGACCTCCTAGGGTCTCTTGCCTGTGAGGTGGCCATGCTCTGGAAGCTGAGGAGGATACTGTGCCTATGGAGGGACCTTGTCACTCTACCTGAGCCCAGTGTCACTATCTTTGGGCACTGTCCCTTCTTTCATCCCCTACTGGGGCAGCATGTTCCCTGTTCTCCTGCAGCTGGAGCTTGTAGTAGGCTAGGCAGGCAAGTGCTTCTAGAATCAACCCAAAGCCCTAAATGTCAATTTTCATAACTATTACAAATACCTGAGAGAAACAATTTAAGGGAGAAGAGAATTGTTTCCGCTCATGTTTTCAGACCATCACTGTGGACCTGTAATGAGTCAGAGCCTCAATTAACCCAATCCACGTAATCTCTCACAGGCATGTCTAGTGGTTGTTCTTCTAGGTGATTCTAGTCCCTGTCACATTGGCAGTAATAACCATCAGTCACCCTAATAAGCCAGGCAGATGACAGTGACAACCAACACCCCTACAAGCCAGGCAGGTGACAGTGACAGCCAACACCCCTACAAGCCAGGCAGATGACAGTGACAGCCAACACCCCTACAAGCCAGACAGATGACAGTGATAAACCACAATTGAGAAATAAAAAGCACAGGAGAGAAATTTCCAAATTAGAAGCTGCAGGTTTCTGAAGGACAGAAAACAGTCCGTTCAGCATGCAGCCCTCTTTACTTTGAGTTTTTGATTCTTGAAGGCGATTCTGCTAATGCCATGAAGAGCCAAGCTGAGCTTGGAGCTGTCATAGTCAAAGACTCTGTGTACCAAGTGAGAATGAGACAGACACTGAAATGACTTTGAACAGGAGTGGCAAAAGTTAAATGGGTTCTTTTCACATCTGTTAGATGTTATAATTCACAGCTTTAAAATATTTAAAGTAAAACTATTTTTAATGGACCTATATTTTTATTGCCTTTTTATATACTACTTGATGGTGTCTGAGTTTTTTCTGACTCGATGGCATCATAGCACCTGGTGTTATGCAGTTAGACTATCCCATATAGGTGAGTTAGTAAGAATGGGGTAAGCTTTAAGTATGCTAGCCTTTCCTCCCTTTGCTCATTTTATTTTATTTGGGTGTGTGTGTGTGTGTGTGTGTGTGTGTGTGTGTGTGTGTGTGTGTGTGAAAGAGAGAGAGAGAGAGACAGAGACAGAGATAGAGAGAGAGACAGAAAGAGAGAAACAGAGACAGAGACAGAAAGAGAATGTGTGTGTGTTTATGTGAGGGAGGGCCACACACAGCCACTTGGAGCAGTCAAGAGGACAACCCATGGAGTGTGTCTTAAGTCACTGTTCTATTGCTGTGAAGAACATTATGACAAAGGCAACTCTTATAGAAGAAAGCATTTAATTGAGAGCTTGCCTACAGTTCCAGAGGCTTGACCATTATCATCATAACAGAGAGCATGGCAGCACGCAGGCAGACACTGGAGCAGTCGCTGCAGCTGCAGCCTGGTGTGTAGGCAGGCAGAGAGAGAACTGGGCATGGCATGAACCGTTGAAACCTCAATGCCCACCCACAGTGACACACTTCCTCCAATAAGGCCCCATCCCCTAATCTTAATCCTTCTAATCCTTTCAAATGGTTCCACTCTCTGGGTCCCAGAGTCCCAACTCAGATCATCAAGCTTGGCAGCAAGCATCTTTACCAGATGAGCCGTCTTCCTGGCCCTTCTTGTCACTCTAAAAACATGATGTTCAAACCACAAAACAGTTTAGAAGTGGAAATTAGAATCACCACATCCTTTGATCGCTCCGTCTCTTATCATCTACTGTCCTTAAGATCCCAGCAGAGGCCTTCACTGCAGCTGAGGCTTGTGATGAAATCATTGTCAGAAAGTCAGTGTCTAAGAGAAACATTCAGCTCCCCACCGGACAAAGCACAATCCCTGTGCCCTTCACAGTGGAAAGCAAGCTGCTGCCCCATTCCTGTAGCAATATTTGACAGCTGTGGGTGGACAAGCTGCTCAGTGGTTAAACTGTGGAACCTAGCTGCCACGCCTGTTCCCAGGTGGCAGCGAGTGGCAGGAGCAGCAAACACAGCACTGTGAACTTGCTGAGAGGTGAGTTCTCAAGCTCTTAAACTGTCAAATCATAAATATTCTCTTTAATAAACTACCTAAGTAATGTATGTGTATTCTGGTTTGAATGGCTTGAAATTTTGTGAGGATCTCTAGTTTGTAAGAATTGTGTATGTGTCTCTTGTTTTAACCCTAACCCCATCACAATAAAAACACATGTTGTATGAAAAAATTTTTGAGAAAAATTTAATTACTTAAGTATATTATTTCATATAGAAAATGTGATTACTATTCTAATGGCCATTTGTTTTGCCTGTTAGTAAAGCAATTCCACACAGGAGTGAGTTATCTAAGCCTTGATGGATTCGAAAGTAGTCTGTCTGAAGCTATTTAAAAACAAAATGGTAGATTGCAAGTGCTCAGTGTTGGTAATTTAGACTTTGTGCTAATTCAGATTCACAGTTAGCTAAATGTTCTGCACTGTTTCTCTTTCATTGTCGTCATTCTTTCACTATGGTATGTGGGGCAAATGTTCTTTGGAAATTTTATAAAATTACTATTGAGCAAAAATAATATACTGTTGAGCAGAACTGATATTACAAAGATCTTTTAATGTAGCTTGCTTACCAGGATGGTATAACTTTTTCTCAGAAAATTTTATAAAGGGAACTCAGGACATCGCTAGGTCATTAAAGTGGCCATCAGGCAAGCACAAAGACTTAAGTTCAAATCCCAGAACCCATGTAAAATCCAGGTGTGGTTGAACTGATCTGTAACCCTAGCACTAAGGAAGAGAGAGAATCTCACCGGCCAGTCAGTCTAGCTATTAGTGAACTCTGGACTTGAGACCTTGTGTCCTAAGATAAGGGAGAGAGCGATACTCAAAGGCGCCTGATATTAACCTTCATCCTCTACATGCACACATGCAGGTGCACACACACACACACACACACACACACACACACACACACACACACACCAAAACAGAGACAAGATTAGAACATATATACCTCATTTAAACTATTACATTTTTTAACCCATATTTTTTTCTCCAAGAAATTCTATCCAACCTGACTATGTAACTATAAAGATAGGACTATCTTTACTGATAATAAATCTCAAAGAAAATTATTTCAAAGCAACTGTTTGGTGCACATGTAATTTCATCATTTGTTGAAAAGAAAACCGGGTCATATTAATTAAGTACTTAGATTGTACAAAATATATGAAGCTGATACAGATTAAGGAATGACGGTAGAAAAATATTAAGTCTGATTTCTGTAATTAAACTGCTACACATCCATAAGAGCAGAGACCTCAGCATGCACAGTGAAAACATTGCAATTCACAATGTACAGTGACCTCATCTCTGAGCTAAGGTGTATCAGGCCTCATTCCTTGGCACAACGTCTTTGGCGGCATTTGCAATGCAAAGTGCACATGCTGTGTGTTCAGAACCAACGTTGCAGTGGAGTCATGTGATGTAACAGGAGCAAGCACTACCAGGAACACCTCAGATTCATTAAATATTTGGTTTTTCATTAATTTTTGCTCACTGCATTCAGAAACTTTTAACTTTTACAAAATTATTTATGATCTCCGTGTTTAGTTATAGGATCTCCCTGGAGGCTCTAAACCACGGTTTGAGAAGTTATGATGCAAACGGTCCCTCTTCTCATTGGAAACCCATGGACCACATGACTGGCCTCACACTGAGAGAGAAGAGTTATATGTATAAAATCTTACCGCCTTTAAATTATGACTTTTCATTTAGAAAGCTAAAACTATATTACAAACAACTGGACTTTTTGTCCTGTATTTTATTCTGGAAACTTCTTTGTTCCTAAGAGTTTCTGATAGTTTTTTTTTTTTTTTCTATAAAAGAAAAACCTCACAGATTATTAGAAACCTCGGGACATTCTTCATGTGTCACTTCCCTTCCCTGCCTCCACCTCTCACATCCTGATAGGATCCCAAGACTTCTCTTTAGACAGCTAATCGAGAATGTAAGATCTCACTGCCGATACTACAGAACCAAGCAGGCCTGCTGACGCTGAGCTTTCTGATACACACAGAACTTCAGACTTGCCAAGCTAAGGAACTAACAGCATATAAAGCAATACCAATAATGCCTGAGGGACACCACTCCTCACTTGCTGATGTTAACCCCCTCCTCCTTTCCACCCACCATTACTGTTAGTGGTTTGTTTTCTGTCTTTTATTTTCATGGTACTAAGCTTTTAGAGAGTGTGATATTATAAGCCATGCCATGCATGCACAAGGCATTCCGAGCCATAACCGTTGCCATCAGAATGCTCACGGCTGGAGGTCAAGCGGAAACATACACAGCCAGCAATGGCTAAGACGTCGTAGTTCTTCACATATGGGAGGCAGAACAGTACACATTTTTAATTTAATCTACAAATGTATAAGTTCCGCCTCTGCCACTGTCTGGCCACGTGGCTGTGGATTTGTCCATTGAAAACTGGAATTACTACCACGTAACTCCCCGAGCTCACGGTGCTTTGAATGGAAGTGTCCCCACAGGCTCACACATCTGAGCACTGTCCCAGCTGATGGTGTGGGTTGGGTAGAGAGGCTCTACAGAGCATGAGTCACATGGGAGCACTTTTATAGCCTGTTCCCACTTCCTGTTCACTCTCTGTTTGGTGACTGTGGATGCAACGTCACCAGCCAGACTCCCACTCCTGCAACCATGGCTTCCTCCATGTGAGGAAATGATCCCTCCCACTGTAATTCTGAATAACCTCTTCCTCCCTCACACTCCATCACACTGGGTGATTAGTTACAGCAATGACGAAAAGTCACTAATTCCGAGTGTTATAGCAATAGTTTGGGTTTGGTGAGCTAAATGCTTAGACTCAAGAGCGATACACTGCCAATGCCTAATGTGTGTTTATTAATTAGAACTTTAAAAATAGAAGAGAATGAGAAGAAATGCTGACTCATCTTGGTCTAATCAGAGCTTTGGTGTTTAGCTTTGATTAAACCTGATTATGACCCGCCAGCCCCAGCACTTAGCTCTTTCCCCCACTGAGTCATTGTGAAGGGTTCTGCAGGCTCAACGATCTGCAAAGGAGAGAGCCAAAAATGTCTCCTAGGTAAAGGGCATGGCAACTGGCCATTAGATTTTGTATTCAAAGTCCCCACTCATCACTGATTTCCACACATATGCACACATGGGGTCAAAGCAAACACACAAACACACAAAACAACTTGAGTCTACAAATCCCTGCACAGGACTTTGTGAGTCCAGAGTGTAGCATAGTAATATATAGACATGAATTCTAAAAATTCAGTTTGTTTATTAATCAGGAAACCCCATTTTGCCCCTCCCCCCTTGAGGGGCTAAAATTAAATAATATCTGTTCCATGCCAGCGTGTTTTCCTGTTCCTAAAGTTACGTTGTCTTCACAGGTGCAATTGGCTTATATTTATCAAGAACCTTGAAAAAACTGAACAGGACGGAATGGGGGTGTACCCCAGCAGCGTGGGGGTCCAATGCAGGAATGGGGTGCATTTAATACCTGACTGAGTTTCAGTGAATTATAAACAACTGGGGCACTTACTTGGCACTTAGTGAGACCCTAGTCTCAGAAATTTAAAAACACAAACAAGCCCTTAAAGAAAATACCCTTGGGAAGGACCTATACAATTTTCTTACAAAGTTAACTTCTTTTTTATTAATTTATTTAGATTACATCTCAATTGTTGTCCCCTCACTTGTATCCTCTCGTTCCTCTCTTCCTCTTTCACCCTATTCCCCTCCCCTAGGTCTGTGACAAAAGGGGAATCTCCTCCCCCATGATATGGTCACAGCCTATCAGGTCTCATCCTGGTAGCCTGCTTCCCCTTCCTCTGAGTGCCACCAGGCCTCCCCACCAAGGGGAAGTGGTCAAATATGGAGCACCAGAGTTCAGGTCAGAGTCAGTCCCCACTCTCCATACAGCTGTGGAGAATGTCCTGTCCATTGGCTAGATCTAAATATGGGTTTAATGATTACTGCACGTATTGTCCTTGGTTGGCGCAGTAGATTGAGCAAACTCCCCTGAGTCCAGATCCACCTGTCATGATGTTCTTCTTGTGGCTTTTAAGAGTTATGCATAGTGAAATAATAATTTTAGCACAATTATGTTTTATGTCTAAGTTCATTAAAAGTCAAACTTTCACAGATCTAGATAGAATAAGGAGATAGGTGAATCAAACATGGATGACTCAGTAGAATTTGAAATACCTATTCTCTCTAAAGGAATTCTTTCAATTCTGAAATTTAGTTTATTCATACTAATGAACATAGAGGGCATCTGTTCAATTAAAATTGCTTTTAAGTAGATAGAATACGCTATAAATAAATTAATTGCCTAATGACTCACCTAATAAAATATTTACTTATGTAAGCTTGTGAGTATTTGAGTCATTAAATTTTTCTAAAACACAACCCTCAACAGCATATTTCATTAGAAAAAGTTATCTGGACAAATCAAAATCTCTCTACTGTGTAAAGCCATCACGTCTCTGTCTGTTGGCGAAGGTCAAGTGTGACCTATGCTGCCTATGCTATGTAAACAGGCCACGAAAACAACCTCAGCCATGTGGGTGTTGAGCTGTTCAAAGGTTCTGCCATCAACAACAGTAAGCATGAATGTTATGTCCGTGCAACTACTTTGTACAGATTTTACTGTGATGCACATATATATTTGCACTAATATATATGTATACGTATTATCTCCTATATTACAAAGGAACTTGTGTTAGTTTTTGTCAAGGAGACACAAACTAAAGACACCCAGGGAAGAGGAGTCCCTGTGGAGGAATTGTCTCCAGCAGCGTGGCCGGAGGGCATCTTCCTGATTGCTAACTGGCTGGAGAGGACTCACTACGGACAGTGCTGTCCCTGGGAAAGTGGTCCTGGGTTGAATGAGAAGGGCAGCCTGGGGGCCAAGCCACTAAGGTGGGTTCCTCCAAGGTCTCTACTTGATTCCCCGCCTCCACATGCCTGCCTTGAGCTCTGGCTTCCCTGGACTGTGGGAACAAACCCTGCCTTCCCCAGGCTGCTTATGACCATAGTGCTTTACACGTTCACAGGAAAACATACTTTTTAATACAGATTTGAGAACTCGTTATTTCATGTATTTCAAAAATATACTTAAATAAAGCTTTGAAACTTTGCTTTCTTATCTCCTAACACCTTGGACATAACAGATAAAATTTTCTTGTTTTCAGTGCATGCGTGCAACTGTAGGCATTCGCTTACAAGAGAATGAACGTAGGGGTCAGAGGACATCCTTGTGTCGATCCTTAAGCTGTACCTTGTTTTTAGAAGATTCATACTGTTCACCACTGCACACACAAGGCTAGTTGGCCCATGGACTTCTGGGATTCTCCTGTCTCTGCGTCCCATGTTTCCATAGGCTCATTGGGATTGCCAACGTGCTTGTGGGTACAGTTTTCCAAAGTTCTAGGTGTTTAAACTCACGTCCTCAAACACACATGGTGGCACTTTATGTGCTGAGTCACCTCTACAGTAACTTTTTTTGCATTTTAAAAGGATTTGTTCCACTTTGAGAATTTAAACATTCACTGGGCTACAGGCTGTTTGGTGGGAAACTGTATTCTACCTTTCACAGGTCTTCAGATTTCTTCCCTTTCTCTAAGCATTTTAACAAATTTCAAAATCCATATGGACGTCAGAAGCCAATCCCTCTAGTTTTGAAGTTTGGCGTCTATGTACCCTCTGAGGTTGAGCTTGTTTAGTTCAGACATTTTTGAATGTAATAAAGTGTGTTCCAACTTGTCACTTTGCTAATGGCTCACTTAAAGTATGATAAAATATTTTAAACATTTGGGTCTATGAGAGTATTATTTCTTAGATAATTCCATAAGTAATTGTTACTGGCCTCTAGGTATAGTGTACCCAGATTGCCCAGGCTTCCTTTGACACAATGTAAAAAGTAGTCAACATTTTTTCTTTGATAATTTTCTCTAACATGAGTCAGATTTCCTCCTCTTCCTCCTCTTCCTTTTCTTCTTTCTCCTCTTATTATTTTTTCTTTTTTCTTTTTACAACTTTGATGGGCTTTTTCACATTTGTATCTTGTATCCACTTCCCCTGTCTTTTGAAGGTTCAGTACATCTTGTTTATTTTGGGTCACATTGGACTTAAATAACAAATATCACTCTGAGTGCTTCAGTTGTTTCTGCTTACACTGCGTAAGTAGGCTGCCTTACAGATAAAGCGCGCGTTTTAAGCAGGGTTCTTCATGAGCAGTTGATAGTAAGTAGAATTTTTCTTAGAGATGTAGTTTTATTTTTAACTATGGAATATGATCTCCTTGATCTGTATGGGCGTTGGTCCCCTGCAAGAGAAGCAATTTCTCTTAGCCATTGAGCCATCTCTCTGGCCACCAAAAACAGGAACTTTTAAGCTTTAAGTTACTGCAAAAAAAAATAGTAGATAATTGCCAATAGGAAGAATTATATAAAGATATGGGTGCATCTGGTCCTGGTAAAGCCAGGAAACTTCTAAATAAAAACATACAGTCTGTTAGAAAAGAAATGTGTGGGGAGTATGGTGTGTGTGTGTGTGTGTGTGTGTGTGTGTGTGTGTGTGTGTGTGTGTGTGTCTTTGTGGGTAAAAAGAAAACCAAACGATAAGACAAACAAACAATTTGATGACTCAGTACAGTCAGTCAACAGTTTCTTGGGCCATAACATATTTAGACTTTGTGGAAAGGATGCCGAAGCCCAAACCACTGAAATGTGTGTCTAAAATAGATGAGTGGCAGATGGACGTAGAGGCAGGCGATGAAGGAATGAGTGACTTCACAGTTGGATAGTTGATGACCAAGAAAATCGTGGTGAGGCAGGGACTGCAGGGAAAGAACAGGGTCTGCGGAACATTCTTTGAAACATATTTTGGAGAAAGTTGATAGATTTAAACTGAACAATGGAAACGAACAAACAAAAGGACACAGGGGAGGGCAAGATGCTGTTTCCTGTTGCTCTGAAAACACTACAGAGAAGCTAACAGTCAGCCCACAGTCAGCCCTCTGCAGATATTGTATGCATCCCTGTTTTCAAAAACTTCTAGTTCCTGGCAGGCAGGAAGGGGTTAATCTGGTCATGCAGCCAGCTACCTGCTCAGTCCATTATGCTTGGACTCTGACAGGCACTAGAAACTCAGATCCCACAAGGACAAATGGTATGAAGACACCGTTTAACGGTGTGGTGACAGGGAGACTACAATGGATGAGAAACTTAACAATAACATATACTAAGTAGGTCTTGTGTAGTTGACACTGTGTCAAAGCTTTCATTGACAACGTCTTCCAGATCCTCACAGCCACCTCAGGAAGTGGTCATCACTGTTTCTTTAAGACACGGAAACCAAGTCATGGGACTGTTTAATTGCCATCATGGCTAGATCGAGACGGTAACAGTCTGGCTTCAGACCCACACCCTTCATTGCATTCTCCCAGCTAAAAACAGCGTGCATGAGGCAGGCCAGATATCGCCACCGACGAAGGGTTTGCCTTGCAGACACTAGGATGGCAGTACCCTCAACTGAGAAACTAGTTATTTCAAATTTTTCTTTCTTTCTTTTTTCTTTTTCTTTTCTTTCCTTTCTTTCTTTCTTTCTTTTTCAAGATAGGGTTTCTCTGTGTAGCCTTGGCTGTCCTGGACTCACTTTGTAGACCAGGCTGGCCTCGAACTCACAGCGATCCGCCTGCCTCTGCCTCCCTGAGTGCTGGGATTGCAGACATGTGTCACCACACCTAGCTTATTCCAATTTTATTAAGGTATTAAGGAGAAAATAGCTTTGAGGTATCATGTCCTTACAGATTAGCCTTTCTACCTACTGCTATCAACCATAAGAAGACTACTTCGCTGTGGTGTCCTGTGATGTGGGGTCTAAATCCTCTTATCAAGGCCTGGTATCAGTGACTGTTGATGTCTTGCCCAGGACTGTTGTATGTGAAGCCTAGGAAGGTGGAAGCCAGAATCAGGACCATGATCCAGAGGAACAGCCTGTGGATGTGAGAGATATGAGGAGTTGTCAGGATGCAGTAGAGTGCACCTGGGAGTGGTGGAGCGAGTCCACAGGAAAGGGTCCTTCTGAGATGTGAGGGTGGAGGGCCATGCAATAACCAATGCTCTCCTGTGGGGTGTGTAGGCTGGCACTGAGCTCTTTACAGTCAGTCAAGTGGACTGTTCTTCCAGGCTCCTTTCTAATATTACAGCTCTTCATTGGATAAAAAAAAAAAAAACCAATGCTCTTAATTTACCTTTAGGAGAATGATTTGCCTTAGAGCCCTTCAAAACACAAGTTAAATACCGAGCAATGTTTCTGGATTTCTCAGCACATTGCTGGACTATTTACCTTCCTGAATTATAACAGTAAGTCTGAAAGTGGATCACAGTGGCATTCTAGAGCCAGATGAGGTAATTCAGTGACCCTTTACTTATCATCGGTCCCACTCTACCCTTCCATCTGAGTGCTGTCTGAGTGGCTGGTGACGCCCACCTGTGCAATGCCCTTGGCACAGCCAGTACTGTATTATTTAAAACTCAGATTTGCCTAGCTGAATGTCAGAGCATCCAACTGGGCAAGGTGTTCCCTTCACTCCCTCCTTCTTACTCTTGGCATCAACATTGGGGTTTGATATATTGGTTTTTCAGGTATAGAACTAAACTATGGGGCTGGGGACATGGCTCAGGGTTAGACCCCTATGTGAAAGAAGGCGCTGGGGTTTGATCTCCAGCACTGTCACCAAAAAAGATCCAAAAGATTCACATTGGCAAACAGAACCTTTTTTATTGTTTGTAAGGTTCTGAGCATAGCTGCAGCTGTACCATAGTGTACATTGTTAATAAAGTCAGAAAGGACTTGGGAAAACAATGCTTTGGTATCATCAAAACCATATTGGCCTAAGAAAAGATGTTATCTTTTTGTAAGAGTGATATTTTCCAAATAGTAAGTTTTTAATGACCATTTGAGACAACAGGACATGTTTATAAAAGCTAAAAAAAAAAAAAAAAGTCACATATGGAAATGTAATATGTTTTCAACACCTTGTATTTGTTGAAGTCAAACTTAAATAACGGTTATTGCAACCACTGTGGCTTTTAGTGACATTTTCTCTGGGTAAGTATACTACTGGTACATATCTAACTGCATACAAATCAAATAGATTCAATTGACATTGCCATGAGGGAGAAATTAGTATCAGCTTCAATATCTACAATTAACCACCATGAAGCTTTTCAGTGATAGTCTCTTACCTATCTAATTTTTTTTTAAAAAAGAGTATAGTATGCATAACTGCACACATAATCTCAATCGTGTGAATATAATCTGTGTATAATTTAAAGTTAAATAAGTATATTTTTGAAAATAACAGTGAATGTTTGTGGAATGCCTGCCATTACCAGGCTTTGTTCTAAGTGTCAGTCATCCCAAAATGAGTCCACAAAACTAAACTTGGATACAATGGGACATAATTTACATTTCACAAAAGCACTGTGAGACCGGAGCTGTATCTTTCACCGTTGCACAGAAGAGAAAGCTGAAACATGAAACCGTTCGATAACTTTGAAGAGCACACTTCTGATATTTGAAGAGTCCCAATATGCCTCAAGTCTTCATTTTTATGGAGTTACAACATTATGAATCATAGATATTGTTACAGTATAAAATTCTAAGTATACTTTTAAGTACACAATTTATATGGCTGGACTTTCTATCTTTAAAATCTACACCACATCTACTGCGACTGCCAATACAAAAGCAAGCAAACAAAAGGATGCAGGAGGAGGAAGAGAGGCTGGGAGACCCTGACAGGCAGTGGTCCCCAACACCTTCGGGAAGCCAGGAAGCTGGGAGGGGAGGGGAGTCCGAACAAGGTGGGGCTTTGCTTCTTTGCTTTTGTTTTTCTTTTTCTTAGAGAATCAAAAACTCTGTATAGGTGAAAAAAAAGATTCAAAGATTGTATCATTTTCCTTCTGTTGCACATTTATAAATGTCTTAGATGATCTCAAGCAGGTGGGGAAGGGGAGGACAGGGAAGAGGAGAGGAGGAGAGGAGGGGAGGAGGGGAGCAGGAGAGGAGGGGAGGAGGGGGAGGAGGAGAAGGAGGGGAGGAGGGAAGGAGAGGAAAGAAGAAGAAGGAGGGGAGGAGGGGGAGGAGGAGAAGGAGGAGAGGTGGGGAGGAGGGAGAAGAGGAGAGGAGGGGAGGAGGGGGAAGAGGAGAGGAGGGGGAGGAGGAGAAGGAGAGAAGGAGGGGGAGGAGGGGAGGAGGAGAAGTGGGGGAGGAGAGGGAGGAGGAGAAGTAAAGGAGGAGGAGAAGGGGGAGGGAGGGGAGAAGGAGGAGAGGAGGGGAGGAGGGGGAAGAGGAGAGGAGGGGGGGAGAGGAGAAGGAGAGGAAGAGGGGGAGGAGGAGAAAGAGGAGAGGAGGGGAGGAGGGGGAAGAGGAGAGGAGGGGGAGGAGGAGAAGGAGGGGAAGAGGGGGAGGAGGGGAGAAGGAGAGGAGGGGGAGGAGGAGAGGAGGGGAGGAGGGGGAGGAGGAGAGGAGGGGAGGAGGGGGAGAAGAGAGGGGAGGAGGGGGAGGAGGAGAGGAGGGGAGGAGGAGGAGAGAAGGACAGGAGGAGGAGAGGAGGGGAGGAGGGGGAGGAGGAGAGGAGGGGAGGAGGAGAGGAGGGGAGGAGGGGGAGGAGGGGAGGAGAGGAGGGGAGGAGGTGGAAGAGAGGAGAAAGAGAGGAGGGGAGGAGGGGGAAGAGGAGAGGAGGGGGAGGAGGGGGAAGAGGAGAAGGAGGGGAGGAGGGGGAAGAGGAGAGGAGGGGGCGGAGGGGAGGAGGGGGAGCAGGGGAGGAGGGGGAGGAGGGGAGGAGGGGGAGGAATGGCTGACAAGTGTGGCTCCTTGAGACCTTGAGGATCCCGCAGGCTCCTTAGTGCTGGTGATCAGCCCTCAGTGCCAGGAGCCCACCCCGTCCTGATACATAGCTTGTTTTAAGGGTCTTGGGCAGGTGTTAGGTATTTTCAAACTGATGTTGATAACAAATAACTTCTTCCATGGGTATATGTTTATATCTTGATTTCAGAAAACGAAGCACACGAAAAGTATCCAACATTCTTGGCCTTTAGCAAGGGCTATTAATATAAAATTTAAAAATAGAAATGTACTACTCGGGCTCTAAACTGTAACTCTACAAAAATAGTTCATTCAGGGAGCTGGAGAGAGGGCTCAGCAGCTACAAGCACTAGCTGATCTTCCAGAGGACCCAAGTTCCATCCCTAGATCACAGCCACCCGTATCTCCAGCTAGTGGAGACTCAACGCCTTCCTTTGCCCTCCCTCAGCACCTATATGCTCTTACTCTCCCTCCCTCCCTCCTTCCCCCCCTCACATACACACCTTTTAAAAAGTACTTCATGAAGAGTCAGGCCCCTGGTGTGAAGAGCTTATCTCCTTCATGGGCCATTCTAGCTTCTTTTTTGTTGTTGTTTTGTTTGTTTGTTTGTTTGTTTTTGTTTTTCGAGACAGGGTTTCTCTGTGTAGCCTTGGCTGTCCTGGACTCACTTTGTAGACCAGGCTGGCCTTGAACTCACAGCAATCCGCCTGCCTCTGCCTCCCGAGTGCTGGGATTAAAGGCGTGCGCCACCACGCCCGACTCCGTTCTAGCTTCTTGATATCAGCCAGGTCGTAGCGTTTACAAATTGCTGGAATGTAATTCTTTTCAAAATGCACATCGATGCCTTGGGTATATGGATAAAAACATTTTCTTCAGTGTAGATTCTCAAATTATTTTTAACAGAAGCGTGTTTCCTCGCACACCTGGACCCTTTAAATCAGTGGTGGAAAGCTGTCAAATGTTTGTCATTCAAATATGGCCTCTTTTCCATTCTACCTCATCTTTCTTTTTAAGATTCCCGTTCTATATTTATTGGGCATTCTCTTTCTCTCTCCTCTGTTTACCCTTTTAAATTGAGAACATACAATATAATTTGATCATAATTTGGCCTCCCTAATCCTCTAGATCAGTGGTTTTCAACATTTGGGTCACAACCCACATAGGGTTGCATATCGGCTACCCTGCATATCAGATATTTATACTGTAATTCATAACGGTCTCAAAATGACAGTTGTGAAGTAGCAATGGAATAACTTTCTGACTGGGAGTCAGTGATGAGGAAGGTTGAGGACCACTGCCCTAGGGCGTCAGTGATGATGAGGAAGGTGGAGGACCACTGCCCTAGGGCGTCAGTGATGATGAGGAAGGTTGAGGACCACTGCCCTAGGGCATCAGTGATGATGAGGAAGGTGGAGGACCACTGCCCTAGGGCATCAGTGATGATGAGGAAGTTGAGGACCACTGCCCTAGGGCGTCAGTGATGATGAGGAAGGTTGAGGACCACTGCCCTAGGGCATCAGTGATGATGAGGAAGGTGGAGGACCACTGCCCTAGGGCATCAGTGATGATGAGGAAGGTGGAGGACCACTGCCCTAGGGCGTCAGTGATGATGAGGAAGGTTGAGGACCACTGCCCTAGGGCATCAGTGATGATGAGGAAGGTGGAGGACCACTGCCCTAGGGCATCAGTGATGATGAGGAAGGTGGAGGACCACTGCCCTAGGGCGTCAGTGATGATGAGGAAGGTGGAGGACCACTGCCCTAGGGCGTCAGTGATGATAAGGAAGGTTGAGGACCACTGCCCTAGGTCCTCCTGACCTCTCTAGCCATCCAACTTCATGCCGTCTTCCTCTCTCTCTCTCTCTCTCTCTCTCTCTCTCTCTCTCTCTCTCTCTCTCTCTCTCCTTTTAGAAAACAAACAGGTAAAATAACCTACAAGCCAGAATAGAAAAACAAAAATCAGAGGCAGCGGCAGGGGCATAAAAAGCATTCGCAGCATCCCTTCTTCCTACTATACCTCTGACTCCCTGTGTGGACAGGATGCCCTTAGCTCAGCCTTTTCTCCTAGCCCACCTCTGCTCCTCTCTGACCTGCAGAAGCATCCCTACCAGGCAATCACAGTCCACACTTACTTAAGATCCAGAGACCAAGGATCCACCAACAAGGCAAGGCCAGACACCAACACCTAGAATCACCCCAGTCATCCCAACCCCTGATGCCCGGATGCTCAGAACTGGAAACACTAACAGCCGGGGCGGCGCGCTCCACCAGAACCCAGGGACCCTGCTGCAGTAGAAACACAGCGTAGCTGAAGCGCAGGGCAAAGACACCACGGGAGCTATTGTGAGTGTGCACAGGAACCTTAGAGAGGACGTGAACAATCCCGTTAGTGAAGTCTGTGAAAACATAAACAGTGCAAGGAAACGATGAAAACAGCTCATGAAAAAAAAAAAAAAAAAAAAAAATAGATGTTAACAAAGAAATAGGGTCACTAAAGAAAGCCCCGAGTGAGATAAAACTTTTATTTTCTGTCTCTAAAACTGTGCTACATCCTCAGCCGTTTCTTCTAGCCCATCATTCTGGGTAAGTCTGGGGGTCTTTCCTGTTTGTTGTGCTCAATATTTTTTTGCATTTAAGTTTTGATTTTTTTTTATTTAATGTTTGGCTCTAACCACTTTTAATAATTGACATTTTCTGACCTTTTGTGGGAATTCACTCAAAAGCTTGAGAGAAGATTTGCCGATTTTCAACAGAACAAAATATGTTTTCTGTTAAATCCCTCAGGCTTACACTGAATCCTTTTGCCACCCTATTTTTCTGCAGATCATTTATAAAATGACTTTCAAATGTAAGTGACGATGGGTCCAGATGGTTGGCTGGGTGTGTTTCCTCGTAGTCTCTGAATTAAATTATTGAATTTTTCATCTCAGTAGTCACGTTTTTCTAAAGATCTCATTTTTCCATTCCTTCCTCTTATTGTCTCTTGCTGCTTGCTTATTTTTCCTATTTCATTTCATTTTTTAAGCATTCCATGGATAGTTTTATTTCATATATGAATCCCCTATTGTCTAAATATGTTCCTGTTGTTTCTGTTCTCTCTCACTCATAATGTATTTCAGATGTAGCTGCCATAAAAATTGTAAAGAAGGGGTCTGAGGAGATGGCCTAGGTGCTTGCCACATAAATGTGAGGACCACAGTTGAGGTCCCAGCCCAGAGCAGGCAGGGATCTGCTGGCAGACATGTAATCCAGTACTCAGGAGGCAGAGACAGGGCATCTTGGGATAGAGCGATTATCTAGACCAGCTGAGTCCACTGATCTCTGACTTGAGAGTGAGCCTGCCTCAGTAAACGGAGGGAAAGTGACGGAGGAACATTCAGAAGGCAGGACTCTAACCTCCATAAACATGGGCACACGTGTGCTGTACTTACACCCTGTGCCGCCTTGCCCGCTCTCTGTTGAGGCTATCCCTTTGCTTGCCAGGGAGACTCGCTGATCTGATCCATTCCGTCCATTTGTTATCTCAGGCTGAATCCAGAAATCTGAGGCTGGAGCCTGACAACTTTGGTCCTGCCCCTGCCTCTGTCTCCCACCGCAGCATTGCTCCCAGATAAATACCTTTCACGCTCATGGCTCTGAAAACTTTCGTGTCTGGTGGGTTCATGAAAGCCGTTAAACTTCTAAATTCTAGATGATCCCCACCTCAGAAGCCCCATCACAGCATAAATCACCACCCACAGGAATTAGAACTGTATGTGGTGACGGAACGTTTGTGGTACAATCTCCCTTAGACTAGCTGCGCTGTGGCTGGCTGTGTCGTCCAGAAGCCGGACTGAGGCTGTGATTGGCACACAGCACCGGAGGAGAGCTCTGGGTGTCTGTGAAAGCTGCCGAGCATCCAGGCCTGTGGAAGGGATAGCCATGGACAGAGCACCTTGCTCTCACTCTGCAGAGGTTCATCTCTATTCTAGAGACAGCTCAGAATGCCCAAACCAGGGTCTATGGGAGCCTGGTGATAAATTACTGTTGCAGTGCCCCATATGGCTACGTAAAATCGTGACTCTCTCAGAATAAAATCTGTAGTCCCAGTGAGCTGAACTAAAACACTAAGCATTCTTTGTGTGTTCGCCTACACGAAGCAAAGCTTTGTAATTATCCTTGGGAGTGTTTGTCTTATCTTTACACACAAATACTCTTTCCAATACCTTTTTTTTTTTTACTGCCCATTTCTGAATAAAAACTATACCCAAAGCTGTTTCTCTGTAAAATTTTTTTTTTATTTTAAGTTTTCATGCAGTCTATACTGTAGGCTGAGCACAGCCCCCATGTGTACTCTTTGCTCCTTAATAGTGCTTTTTTAGTAACAGTGTTGTTTACTTTTTATATGTGTCTAGTGGCTTTATGTTTTATGTAATGGATAAGGTGGCCTGTCACAGTACGTATGGAGATCAGACAAGAACCCCTGGGAATCAGCTTTCTCCTACCATTTGAGTTCTGGGAACCAAACTCGGGGGCATCATGCTTGACGACAATGCCTGTTCCCGACCAGCCATCTCACCAGCCCTTTATAATTTGAGTAATGGCATTTTAAAAACGTGCTGCAGTGTTTTGTTTTGTTTTTAAGCCCAGCCCTGTTCCTCATTTTTACCTCTGCTTTAGCGATTTCTTGGTAAAGCGTATGAGATATGGCTTTGATTTGATGGGTACACTCACCTCTGCCATTTATGTCAGTGTGTAATACGGCTCAGGGCTATGCCTTGCTCACATTTCGCAATGCTAGACAATTCTTGTTGATTAGATTTCCAGGCCTGTATTCAGTCCCTCTACCACCTCCCTCCTAGGCTATGTAGCCTCAGAGCAGGGCTGGCGGCTCCTGTCTCTTTTATTGGCACATTAGCTGCATAAGAGGAATTAAGGGAGAAAGATGTGTCTTGACATTCTGTTAAAGACTCAGGTGCCAGTGTGCTTAAATCAACCTTTCTGAAGCCCTGGGTTATCGTTAGAACTGAAGTGTGACTTAGTATAAATCATCCTCCGGGACACATGTCTGTGGTTGCACAAAGTCCCCTCACCCCCCACCCCCGGGTCCCTTATATAAGTAATGTTTGTACTGCTCCCCTTCATAGATGGCAAAGAGATAACCCAGTCTTGTCAGTCTTTCAAGTCTGTCCTGAGAAAACTAGTGCAACCCCTCTTAAAATACTAATAAAAGTCTTGAGCAAAATCATGCTCACAGAAGCACTGTCTGTAATGGAGAAAACATGGACACTACAGAAATGACTGATGTGTCCGTAAATAAAGAGGCAGCAACTTGACAAACTGTTATAGATGTGCAGGTTAATGGTGATAGAAACCTGGGGGGAAATTCTGATCCACGCCAAAGCAAACAAAACAGATAGCAGGACCGCGTGTGCTCAGTCATCTTAACGTGACAGCTCTGCGGATGGATGGGCACAGGAAAGACAGAAAATCATAGGAGGAAAAGGAACTGTGCTGGCCTTGGGAATTCAAGGTAGTTTTAGTCATGTGAAGTATTTCCCTTCAGTGTCACCCTGGGGTTTTCACAGCAAATGTGCAATTAAAAAAAAAAAAAAAAGAGTGAGGAAAGAAAGGTGGGAACAAATATAGCCTGTCTCGGGTGCCTCACAGGGCAGGTTTTCTCCCTCCCTGGTGAAAGGGTTTTCAGTGTGGTGTGAAAGGCTCATCACATCCCTTGGAGAGGGAGACCACATTTTTTTGTTTGTTTGGTTTGGTTTTTGATTATTTGAGACAGGGTTTCTCTATATAGCCTTGGCTGTCCTAGACTTGCTTTGTAGACCAGGCTGGCCTTGAACTCACAGGGATCTACCTGCCTCTGCCTCCCGAGTGCTGAGATCAAAGGCATGCACCACCATGCCCAGTGAGACAGGGCATTTTTTTCCAATTTTTTATTTAATTAATTTATTCCTATTACATCTCAATTGTTATCACATCCCTTGTATCCTCCTGTTCCTCCCTCCCTCCCACTTTCACCCTATTCTCCTCCCCTATGTCTGTGATGGAGGGGGACCTCCTCCCCCACTATATGGTCATAGGCTATCAAGTCTCATCTTGGTATCCTGCTTATCCTTTCTCTGAGTGCCATCAGGCCTCCCCACCAAGGGGAAGTGGTCAAATAGGGGGCACCAGAGTTCATGTCAGAGTCAGTCCCCGCTCTCCACTCAACTGTGGAGAATGCCCTGTCCATTGGCTAGATCTGAGTAGGGGTTCGATGTTTACTGCATGTATTGCCCTTGGTTGGTTCAGTAGTTTGAGCTTTGAAAAGGGCAACTCTGGCAGAGAGTGCGGGATGAGATTGCTCCCCTGGTTTGCCTTTTCACTGCTGCCTCATCTGTTCTTGCCATCAAGACCCAGTGCCAATTTTCTCTCGTCCTTGAACCCTTCCCATAGGTTCGCTTCAGCCAGGGAACTTGGCATGCAGGCTTCACTCCCTCGATTCAATGAGTAATTCTGTACCGTTGTCCCCACCAATGTATTCATACTTTCTGTGGTTCTCCAGAGAAGCCACTTTGGGTGGCCTCACATGCCCTGTCATATAATCCACCATGTCAAGCCATTCCCTTGTTTGAGGGATCCTAGGTTCATTATTAACTCTGACCAGATTTATTTGAACTTGTCTGAATTTCGGCGTACCTACTCGCATTGATTCCCCAGTGGCATCTATTGACAGGGCAGCAGTGTTAGACTTTGCATGTTGAATTTTGCTCTGTGCACTAAAATTAGCCTTCTGTAAGTCTAATATCTCAATATTTTGCTAGAGTGAGGGAAAGCTTACATGGATGGGCACCTGTTTTCATCTTCACGCCCCTCAGATGACTTATCAGTGTCCACTGTGTACCAGGAAAGTGTGCTAAGCAGCTCAGAAACTCCAATATTTTTTAAAAAGCCATGTGACAAGTGTTTACATTTTTGGGGACTAGTACTGTTTTGGAGCACTCACCATGTTTGATAAATAGTAAGTAGAACATTTCTTTTCATTTATTCAATTACATACATGTATGTGTGTTCCTTTGTGTGTGTGTATCTCTCTATGACACTCACTCACTAAGCTGGACTGGCTGGCCAGAGAGCTCAGGGCACCCGCACCTCTGCCCATAGCCTTAGCCCTGGGATTGCAGGTGGCCAACACCAAGCTTGGCTCCCGCGTGTATGCTGAAGGTCTGATGCCCGGTCCTCATGTTCCGCGGCACATACTAGTGGACTGAGCCATCCCCACTCCCAGCCTCACAAATGTCATTTCTAACCACAACCTTACTAGGTGGCTGTGTCTATTGGAATTTTTTTTTTTCACCTGAGAAGCCAAGGAATAGAGACGCTATGAAAAGAAACCTCTGAGCAAATACCTCAGGGTGTAAAATGAGCTGCCGGAAGCTGGAAATGGCCACAGCTAGAGGGTTTGGGATAGCAGGAAGATGCAGGGTAGTTTAAATATTTTGTAACTGGGCAGTTCACATGAGCATGTGAATTGGGGCTTTTCTTAAAATATAAAGAAATATAAAGGAGTTTAACCACGATGCCTCAGAGTTGAATAGAATCCTTTCCTTTGGAGGGGAATGACTCTTGTCTGGCATGTCACAGGCGCCTGCCACTCATATGACCTTTTGCACTATTAAGTAACCAAAAAGTTTTCTTCTATTGTAAAATTTTGCTTTAGTTGTTTTTTGTGTTTTTTTTAACTGCTGAAATGTAATTTACAATAGTAAGCAGTGTAGGAAAATGTCAGCTTATGATTCCCAACGGGCTTGAAATTTTTCCATTGATTAGTGCCTATAAGAAAGATCTGTTGAACATAAACGCCCAAATGAAGGTTGGGGGTCACAACACAAACTGAAGTCACCAAGCAAAGGAGGAGTCTAGGGTCCCTTAAAACAGCCAAGGAAACACACTAGGAGACTTCCCCCCCCCCCATCCCACTGTGAGGGTAGCATGTCAAGAAAGGTCTCCTTCCTCCTCTCCTCCTCTTCTTTTATTTGAATGTGTGTGTGTGTGTGTGTGTGTGTGTGTGTGTGTGTGCACGGCCTCTGTACATGCCTGTGTGCAGGTATGTCTATAGGCCCTAGGTTGATGTCAGGCATTCTGTTCCAATGGTTTTCCCACCTTGTCTTCTGAGCAGTGCCTCACAGAGCTCAAGCTCATCAATGTGGCTCGTGTCCCCAGTCCATTTGCCCAGCGACTCCTTTGTCTCCACCTTCTGAGGCTAGGCTTGAGTTCCAGACAGGCGGCACCTGAACTCTGGTCCTCTTGATGGTCCAACAAGAACTTTACCCTCTGAACCATCTCCCCACCACCAAGAGGAGTCTTCCTGCAGGCTCACTCTCAGGAGTCCAGTGCTGCTGGGGAAACTTCATTGCAGATGACAGCTTTGAACAGCTTTGAGTGGCAAGAGAAAAGGTTCTATTGTCTAGAAATATATGGTACATTAAGTTTATTGCTTTAAAGCAAAGTTTAATTCTTAAAGGAGTGTCTTAGTTGGGGTTTCTATTGCAGCAATGAAACACCATGACCAAAAAGAAAGTTGGGGAAGAAAGGGTTTGTTCAGCTTACACTTCCAGATCAGAGACAGTCAGGACAGAAACTCAAGCAGGACAGGAACCCAGAGGCAGGAGCTGATGCAGAGGCCATGGAAGGTTGCTGCTTACTGGCTTGCTTCCCATGACTTGCTCAGCCTGCCTTCTTATGGAACCCAGGACCACCAGCTCAGAGATGCTACCACCCACCATGAGCCAGGCCCTTCCCCCACTGATGACTAATTAAGAAAGTGGCTTACAGCTGGATCTTGTGGAGGCACTTTCTCAACGGATGCTCCTTCCTCTCTGATGACTCTAGTGTGTCAAGTTGACACACAAAGCCAGCCAGTCCAAGGAGGGATGTAAAGAGAATGAATGCAGTCTTCATCAAACTGACACTTATCTTTTTAGGGTTAATCAGTACATGGCCTTAGTGCCTTCCTACCCGTGAGTCTCAGAAAAATGTGTGTGTGTAATTGCACACATGTGTGTGGACATATGTGTGCATGTATGTGTGTGTGCATGTGTATGCATGCATGTGTATGTACATGCATGTGTGTCCCCAGAACTTAGTAAACTATATAAAGAAGTTACTGAGTGTCTAGGATTGTGGCTCAGTTAGTAACATGATGGCTGTGCAAGCATAAGGACCCGAGTTTGAATCCCAAACACCCACGTAGCAAAGGCAGGCACTGTAGGAGGCACCTGTGATCACAGCGCTGAAGAAGCAGAGACTGGGGATCCTGGGAACTAGCTGTCCGGCCAGCCTAGCTGAGTCAGTGAGCTGTAGGTTCAGTGAGATCCTGTTTGAAAAAATCAGGGGGTGAAAAATTGAGGAAGACGTGGGGCATGAACCTCTGGCCTCTAAATACACATCCACATGCACTCACACCTATGCATAAGTGTACACACGTGCACATACACACACACACACACACAGAGTTGCCCTGTGTTAATTGTATTTTTCTGTGAATGCTTAAGGGTAGATATTTAAAATATTTGTGTCTCCCCTACTTTCTCTTCCCTGAGGCAAATGATTTATAATACTTATCTTCTGGTGGATTGCTCGAATTTATTTGTTGTGGATGAAAGTTTATCTTCTGACTCACCATGCGTTTGCACATCAGTCTTTGATCAGTTCCAGGACTGTGCACTTTAAAAATACTAGATTCTTCCTCTGGCCCAGCCTCTGGCTTTCCGTGATGCGTATGAAACCTGTTAATGAAGGCTGGTGCAAGGGAGTGTGCAAGGCAGGGCCAGAATCCCTGCAGCAGAAAAGACAGGAGGCATCCTGACACATCCATTCACATGTGCTTTCTGTCACAACATTTTAACATATAGAAAGCCCGGCATTGAGAGACAAAGTCTCTTCCATGGGTTTCTTCTTTTTCAGATATAGGCAAACTGAAGCATATTGAATCTGGGGAGTACATATGCACAGACATGGAGGGGGAGACAGAGAGAGAAGGAGGGAGGGAGGGAGGGAGAAAGAAAGAGAGAGGGAAGGAGGGAGGGGGAGGGAGGGATGGAGGGAGGGAGGGAGACAGAGACAGAGAGAGGGAAGGAGGGAGAGAGGGAGAGAGAGAAGGAGGGAGGGAGAGAGAAAGAGGGGAGGGAGAGAGGGAGAGAGGGGGAGAGAAAGACAGAGGGAGGGAGGGAGGGAGAGAGAAGGAGGGAGGGAGAGAGGGAGAGAGAGGGGGAGAAAGACAGAGGGAGGGAGGGAGGGGGAGGGATGGAGAGAGACAGAGACAGAGAGAGGGAAGGAGAGAGAGAGAGAGAAAGAGGGGAGGGAGAGAGGGGGGAGAAAGAAAGACAGAGGGAGGGAGGAGGAGGGAGGGAGACAGAGACAGGGAAGGAGGGGGAGAGAGAAGGAGGGGGAGAGAGAAAAAGGGAGGAAGAGAGGGAGAGAGAGAGACACAGGCAGGGAGAAAGAGAGAGAGAAGGAGGGAGGGAGAGAGAAAGAGGGAGGGAGAGAGGGGGCAGGGTCAGTGTCAGTTTTTTTCTTTTGACAACAGGGAGTATTTTCTTTATTGCTGTGTGGGATTGTGTTTCAGAAGGGCAATCAGATATAGTGACCTGGTAAGATACCTCCTCATATTCTCTTATGTATTTCTAATGAGTGACAAACATCCCTCCTCTCCCTGAGGCCCCGTATGCGTGAGGCCACATGTGTTGCTGTCTAGCAGTAACTGTGCAACCCGTGGAATGAAAGTGGTGGAAGCTGAACACAGTGACCTGCCATTTGATCTGACTCCCTCTTCAGCTGGCAGGCAAGGGTAGACTAAAACAAAATAGTGGTCATGGGAGCCGAGCAGCACAGCTGTTTGGCAGCCGAGGAAGTCATCTGCAGTTTGGGAATCCTTCCTGTACACTGCTTTCCAAAGACACAAGAGGGGCGGAGAGTCCTGAGCCTAAGCTTCAGCTTGGTGGGTGTCAGTAAATAACAGTTGTGTGAGAGAGGAGCCCATTCTGCAGCTTCCTCCCAGACCGCGGCTGTGTTTCCTAGACTGCTCTAATAACAAGTTGACGAAACAGCCGCACGCTTTGGCAACTGCAGAGCGGACTGTGGTCCAGTCATGGATGCAAAGAATGGGAAAGAGCATGCTCCTTTTAAAGAGGAGCCTTCACGTCTATTTAGATAGGAGAACAGAACAGCAAGCATCGTACAGCAATGCAGTTGCCCCCAGCCCTCTCCTAGGTTCCAAGAGGGACAGGCTGCACCATCCGCCGCTCGTTAAACTAAACTTCTGTTTCATAACTCTTGGCCTGTTACACTGATCTCAACTTCAAATCATAATTTCAACATTTCTGTAAATTGTAAAATGTTCCAAAAATTTTTTTTTCCAATTTCTATCCATCTCCTGCTGTTTTCCCTTTGTAAGTAAACTCAGCTTTCCTGCTGAGTCTTTTTTTTTTTCTTTCAATTTATTCCTCATTTCAGCTTGAGTGCACACAGAGACTTTCTATAATATATTTCCCTTCATTTATTATAATTTATTCATATTACATCCCGCTTGTTCTCTCCTTACTTGTGTCTTCCCGTTGCCACCCTCCCTCCTTCCCTCCCTCTTCCACCCTATTCCCCTCCCTTGACCTCTGTTGAGGGGGGGCTTCCTCCCCCACCAAATATATTTGTAATTTGTTTCTTTTTAGTGCATTTCTTACACGCAAAATGTATTTACACCATTCCCATGGCTCTCTCTCCTCTTCAAAACTTTCCCATATTCTCTTACTCCCTCTCAAATTCATGATCGCCTCTTCACACACACACACACACACACACACACACACACACACACACACACACAAGGTCCTGCTGATACCATTTAGATTTAGTGATGCTGCTATGTGTGTGACTTTAGGGCTGGCCGCTTGGGATTGGACAACCTATCAGGGAGTTCCTCATCTCTGGAGACAACTGATTCTCCCTCATTTGGTACCCACAGATTGCCTGTTGCTCTTCAACTGGCGGGGGGGCGGGGCGCGGGCTTGTGAAATTTCTCTCATCTGTATCGGCCTATCGACTGCTGTTGTAGTTATGCAGGTCTTTTTTAGGCAACTGTCTTGCTAAGGTGTCATGGGTACAACGTCCACGTCATGTCCAGAGGCCACTATCTCCCAGCAGGTGTCTAGGTCATCAGTCACTTACAATCTTCCTACCCGTTTCTGTGGCTTTGCCCTGAACCTGGGGTGTAGGCTTTACGTTGTAAGTGTATCAGCTGGAGCTGGGGTCTCAGGCTCACTTCTTCTCTGCATTTGGACAAGTCGCGGGTCTCTGTGATAGTCTCCATCTGTCACAAAAAAAAAAAAAAAAAAAAGCTTCCTTGATGAGGGGTGAGAGCTACAACTATTTATGGGTATAAGGTGTAAGTGTTTAAATGAAGTTAGAAATTACATTGATACAAAGTAGAGTCTGTGCTTTTCCGGTCATAATGGGTGGATTAGGTTCATAGTGCAGGACATGAGTTACCTCCTCTGGGAGCTGAGCTGGCCTTAAGTCCAACTAGAAAGCCACTGGTTACCATAAAAATAAGAGTGCCACTACTGCACCCCTGGGAATATCTTGCCAGGCTGGTCACAGTGAAAGGAAAACAATCTCACAGGATGACTAATGACTGACTGGGTCAATGACCAACAGTTTTAATCCAGGAAGTACAGTGGTTTAGTTGGTACCCATATCGCTTGTGTTATGGGAGAGAAAGAGGTTGTCTTGCTAGTGAATGCAAGCGAAAAAGTCAAAATAATACAGGATTCATGGACCACACGTCTCATTTCAGACCCCTAAATCAATCACCTCTGTCTTCCCCAGTGTACGCTAACAATGTGTGGATATCTGCAAGGAGCCGGAAGGCTCAACACAGCTAATTAATTATTCAGTACTTAGTTTCTTTACATTGTGGCTCATTTAACACTTGCAGTATCTTCCTCGGTCTGTTTTACCTACTGTAACACAGTACCTGAGGCTAGGTAACTGATAAAGCAAAGAGATTTCTCTTCTCCTTAGGGATCTAAAGACAGAGAAATCCACAGTCCATAGGCCCTTACAAGATAAGGATTTTCCTGCTGTGTCAACTCACGGTAGAAGGTGGAAAAGCCACAGAACGCGGGCATCAGAAGGGAATGGGTGCTGAACTCTTCCCTTAGGAGGATCCTTTCCCCCTGCAGTAATATAACGAAGCCACTTGTGAGGGCAGAGAAGTCTGCACCACCTCTCAACATTGTGCTGGGACCAATTTTTTTTTTTTTTTAAACACAGAAGCTTCTGGACACATTCAAACCAGAGCAAAGAATTAAAAAATCTCAAGCAATATTCAAAGTCAACAACGTATTTGTGAAAAGATGCATCTACGTATTTTTAGCTCCATTCACAAAGCAAATTTTCAAGACAAGATGTTAGCACTTGTATATCATGTGGTTTTGACAGGTTATTCTGAGATCTGGACAATTCTCTTTCAACTATCTCTGAGCCTTTTAAATGAAAGTATTGAACAACGTATGGATTCTTCTTTGGCCTTTATCTCACCTTCATAAAAAAGACCCAAATGACAGGTCTGTGTGGCCCATCCGTCTCCTTCACAGACATGCTATACTGCAGACTTAGAAACTGTACTCTCCTCTTTGTCACCTACCTACCCATCTCTTGGGAAATTTTCCAGCATCCCTTCCCAAATAGGCCTATGTAAAGTATCTAAAGGATTACTGCCCATAAGTAAATTATTCTTGATTTCTTTCTTTCCACGCTGATACTCAGATTTTATTGTCCAAAGCAACATAAATAATTTCCAGCAAATGACTTGATTACTGAATATGTGAGAGAAATTGTCAAATGTCTCTTCCAACTTTCCATGAAACAGGTATTCCCGTTGCCCATTTACCCAGAAGATATGCTAAGGACGGGCTTAAAACAGGTCCCTAAAGGTGATTTGTGTATATGTGTGTAGTGGTGGTGTGAGTGGAAAACAGAAAGCTGCTACCACCATCCCCAGAACACACAGGCAGAAGGAGAGAGGGGAGGAAAATGAACACACAAATATCAGAAAGGGAAACGTGGGAGGGGCATAGCCTGTGTCCAATGGACACTGCGCTTTCACTATGCCGTTAATGTGGTCTGCTAGTGATTTTACATTGGATAGGGTTGGCCCCTTCTGGTAACTTGTTTCCCAAGTGCTTTTAGGACTTGGTTTCTTCAGAATATAGTGAAAACTTAGGAATTACAGTGAAAGAGTACACTTGTATTTTTAGAAACTGACCTCTGCTTTCATAGAACAAGCCTCAAAGAAGGAAAGCAACTTGAAGTGGTTGAATTCTTAGAACAGAGCCAGTTTTTGAGAGAGTATTGGGTGTTCCTTTGTGACCAGGATAGGAGAAAGGGGGTGGCCAAATAAGGAGACCTGGAGACTAGGGAGGTAGCCGGATACACAAGCGTGGAGACCAAAGTTCGGGTCCCCAGGACTCATGTAAAAGACCTGGCTCAGCTGCAGCTGTCTGTAGTTGCAGTCCGGGGGGGGGGGGCGGAGTAGACACAGGCTAATCCCTGGGACTTCAGCCAGTCTGGGTGAAACCTGAACTCCAGGCCCAGAGACTGTCTAAAACATACTGTGGAAAGTGATCAGAGAAGACAGCAGGTGTCAGTATGTGTGGGACCTACCCTTCAGTGCACACTCAGCAAAGCAAACACAACTCACAGTGGGGGTCTGTGGCTGTTACTCTCACAGAAACATGGGAGGTGTGTAGGCTCGATTTTCTTAACACTTATATTTTATTATAAACTTATTAACTGAGCGTACCTCACTTATAACCCGACTAGCCTAAACAATAGGGAAAGGAGATTAAAGAACACAATAATGAAACCTTAAGGATATCAGTCCCGAGGAACGATTCTCCTGGCAGGATTTCTTCTGCCGGAACCTGTCTCAACTGAAACCTGGAGCCTCAGCCAGAGCCAGGAGCCCCGAAGCCTTCCCTCGAATGGTTCTCTCTAGGAGCGTCTCGAACTGGAGTGATGAACAGCCAAAACTATCTCCAGTTTCCAGAACGACCACCCCCGCCTCCTGTTTTGGGCTCCCTATATGTACCTCGCCCCAGAGTCTGGTCACTGGTTCTGGTCAGCTGGCAACAGTCAACCTCTCACAGGAGGTGGTGGCTCATCTTTTAGACTAATATCGCCTGTTCTCTCACAAGTCTGTTCCCCATCCCACTCTTGGGATAATATAAAAAAAAACGTGTTTATCTCTCCTTCAGAGACGCTAATGACAACATACAGAAACCGTCCAACCAGTGTATTTAATAATATTCCATTAGACACACATATGAACGTGGTCTATGCCTCCATGCACTGGAAGCATCTTGGTAGATTTACTATTATTTTATGTTCGGAAGCACTGCTGTGAATTGAAGTTAAAATGTTTTCTTGTGGCTGTCATCTTCCATTGATTAATTATATTGCATGTAATATATATATATATATACATTTTACAATGGTCCTCTTGTGCTTTGTTGCCGATGATGGATGGATTTGCTTGACCTTTGAGTGCTGAGGACCTGCCTTATAGAAAAATACGTGTTTGATTTTTTTTTTGATGATTCCACAGTTTTAAACTATTAAAATTTTGTCTAGGAAAATATCTGCCTTCGGCTTGGAACCCACTGGGCTCTATGAGCACAGTATTTCTATCTACCTAGATAAGGCGCCATGGTTTAGATGTTCCTGCTGCTCTCCTCTTTCTCTGTGCCTTCTCAGATCCCCCACCCCTACCTCAGATCCCTCACCCCTACCTCAGATCTCCCACCCCTACCTCGGATCCCCCACCCTTACCTTGGATCCCCCACCCCTACATCAGATCCCCCACCCCTACCTCAGGGCCCCCACCCCTACCTCGGATCCCTCACCCCTACCTCAGATCCCCCACCCCTACCTCGGACCCCATCCCTACCTCAGATCCTCCACCCCTACCTCGGACCCTCACCCCTAATTTGGACCCCCCACCCCTACCTCAGATCCCCCACCCCTACTACAGACCTCCCACCCCTACCTCAGATACCCCACCCCTACCTCGGATCCCCCAGCCCTACCTCAGATCCCTCACCCCTACCTCAGATCCCCCACCCCTACCTCAGATCCCTCACCCCACCTCAGATCTCCAACCGCTACCTCAGATCCTCCACCCCTACCTCAGACCCCCCACCCCTACCTCAGATCCTCCACCCCTACTTCAGATCCTCCACCCCTACCTCAGACCCCCCACCCCTACCCCGGATCCCCCCCTCTACTTCTTGCCTTTCTCTCCTGCCCTTGGACTCTGCACTCACAGCTGACCTCAGAGTTCTCGATCTGTATTCCATTTCCATCTTTGCTCCATTGCACTAGCTAAAGAAAATATTCCTGGGCCGTGTACTTACAACACTCAACACCAGAAAATATTCCTGGGCCGTGTACTTACAACACTCAACACCATAAGTTAATTATTGGTTTGAATAGCTCCCTAACTAAGCTTCAGTGTTGACCCACACACAACTGCATTTAGATTTTTCAATGTAGGCTTCACACAGCATAGTAGGTGCTTAATTAATTTTTCTCAAACAAATGAATGTTTGTAATATTACCAACATTTACCAAGCAGATTAGTATGGTAAATGCTTTGTGTAACAATGCCAAAAAGGAACATTAAAATTTAGAAACCTCAACCAGACACACGCTGCTGCTGGAGTTGTTAGAAGCCATTGTGTGAAAAAGGAAATCAATATATAGTAATACATCTGCCATAAATGTTGTCCTATCAACGTACACTTGACTCTTCCCACAAACCATAAATACTTTTACTTCATGCATAAACACTGTCTTCAGATGTCAGTCTATATGGTTATCTGCTCACTTTTAAAGTGAAGTTTCTTTTAAAATAGGCACTCTATATGGGAATTTAAATATTTTTCCAACCATGTTTAAGTCTCTGCATGCACATGATCCTTATTAGCTAAGTTGTCTTGCCAGTTGCCCATTGGCTTTTCTTAATATTATACAAGTGACACAGATCAGCTTCTCCCAGCTTTCCCAGGAAAGATGGAATCTACTTTCACAGCTGGAAATAATTCAGTCCTTGGCATACAGTGTTATAGCTTTCTATCTTGGGAAAAATTCTTTTTTGGTCAGACAGTTTATCACAAAAATAATTCAGGCTTCTGTTTACATGATGAAAAAAAAAACACAAAATAAATTGTATCATTTTATTGGGAAACTGGGACTAGTGCCTTCAAAGCAATTTGAAAATTCCAAAGCAATTTGAAAATTCCAACTCTGTTTGAGCTGTTTTGCTTCCTTTAGAAGAAAGTGGGGCTTTTAATGTTCTCACTCAATGCTGTGTTTCTTGACTATCCACAAAATGGATTCCTCTGGTTGCTAGATAATCCGCACATTGAAGCAAGGCTTTCCTCAGCCAGTGCCAGGCAGTGGGTGTATAGTGTAATGCATCAGCTTTCACAGCAAGGTCATTTCCCTGACAGTGGCCTTCGGAGGGAATTTGTGGGTGACAGGTTTCATGCTTTAGAAAAGGATAAAGGGGATAGGGGGATGCCAAGAAGAAGTGATCTTACTTAGAAAAAAAGACAGCACACATGTAAACAAAATGTCACATTTTAAAAAAGAAAATAGAAGAGACTGGAGAGATGGCTCAGCAGTCAAGAGCACTCGCTGCTCTTGCAGAGGACAATGTTTGATTCACAGAACCTACACTGGACAGCTCACAATCACCCATAACCCCAGGTCCACAGAAACCTCTTCTGTCAGTGCACTGAACACACGTATGTACTCACACACATAAATGCACATACACACACACACATGCACACACACACATACATACATGCACCCACATACACATATATAGACATACACACACTCATACACACACATGCATGCACACACACAGATGCACACATACATGCATACATGCATACATGCACACATACACATATATACACAAGTGTATACACACATACACACTCATGTACACACACAAACACATGCATACACACATATGCATATACATACATGCACATACACATGCACACACATGTACACACACATACACATATGCACACATATGTGTAAAAAATTTTAAAGGTTTTCTTTTCAAGGGAAACAGAATTCGGAGTTCATCCCAGTAATTGGGACAGCAACCTGTCTATAACCTCTCATGTAGTCAACCACTATAAATGCCATTCCTTATGCTCAGATAAAGGATAATATGAAAAATAATGAGAAATGATCTCTAGTAAATGCTAAATCAAAGCCAAGGAACTTAGAAGTCAAATAAAGAACAAAAAATAAATAAATGTTGTGTGGCTGGAGATGGCTTAGCTGTGGCTGCTCTTCCAGGGGACTCTGGTTTACTTCCCAGTACCCATATGGCAGCTCACACCTATCTGTAATTCCTGTTGCAAAGAATCCAACACTCACAGGCATATATGCAGACCAAGCGCCAACGAACATGAAATAAAAACAAACAAAAAGGTTTGAAATAAAAAATTGGAAACCCTCAAATAGGCATCCTATGACTTGCCGCAATGTTGACCTAAGGGTTCCTTGGGGTAAGATAAGTTTATCACAATTTTTTTTTTAAAAAAGTCACTTGCTTATGCTGTGCCGTGCTGTTTGGTCTTGGGGTATTATACTGTGAATAGTTTCTTTTCACTGAATGTTGTCTGAACTAGTGTCATCAATGTTTCGCTGATAAGTTTATAAGTTAACAGTGCCCACAAGTACATTGCAATTATAATTTTCCTTACCAAAAAAAAAAAAAAAAAAGAATATGCCATTGTGGCCATGTCACAGTAGAGGTTCACAAACTAACTACCAATGTTCCTTTCATATAGCCCATTGCTTTAATTAAGGGGTCTGTTGTCCAACCCCTAGAGATCTGCTGAACATACAGCTAACCACCACCACCAAGCAGAGTTTGGGGTGCTGAAGTATGTCTTGTCTTCTTTTAGTCACCATACAGAAGATAAAATCCAAGTCCTAAAGTCTGGTATTTTCAGGCAGCTGCGATATGGCCTTGAGCTGTCATGGTCACCTCACCTCTTGCCAGTGCTTGCTGTATGCCAGAGACAACACATAGGGTGCAACAATGAGATAGGTCAGGCACAGCTCTGCATGCAAGCTTTAAACTAAATCTCTCTGGCGTGGAAAAGGCTGCTATAGTTTTTTTTCCTTGTTCCTCATGCCTGAGCTACAGATATTTTTAGAAGCCTCCACACGCATTTCCTGCCTGTGCTGGTACAGATTTATGGCTCTCTCAACCCCAAAAGCCCCATGCCTCTCAGTTCCTCATTCCTTCTAGAAGCACCAACTGGCCCCTGGTCATTCTGGATGTTATTCAAACAAGCTCTTCCTTGGACTGCCAGTGGTGCTCTCTTCTTTAGGCCCCAGTACCTAACATGATGGCTTGCACTCCAGCAAGCGCCAGAGGACATTTGTTAAACTGAAAAACGGCACCATAAAAACATCTTGGAAGACAGTTCCTTGCCTTATCCCAAATAACACCAGTTTACTCCTAATGTTTTGCAGTCTTGATTTCTTGACGCTAAAGTGGCATGCACGCCATGAAATGCCACCTGTGCTTCATGGTGCGTGTCACGTGGACTGCGATGCCCAGGATTATAAAGGAGCTGAATGGGCAAAGGACATCCCCTTAGGTAGGCAAAGCAATCAATGAGGGCCTCTACCTCATGTGCTGTGTTCTTATAACTAATTTGTCTCCCAAAATGTTAGCACTCTTTGATGAATATTAATAATCCATTAATTTACCTCCTTGGCATTTCGGAGCACATGTGTTTTCCTCCGGTGCTCTTAAGAGTGCTCCCTACTCATAACCTTTCCCTCGCGGTCCACTAAGCGCTCCATAGCCTTTCTCTCAGGCTGTATGAGGGTCCCTCTGCTAGTGACTTTGAGGCTTGTGAAGGTGAGCAGCAGAAAAGAGATTTGACCTGGAGCCAGTCCCATGCTGGCTCACACCAAGAGGACCTGTAACCTCGTGAGCGATACTTCCTCCACTCCTTGGAGGCAGAGCTCCTCCAGTAACTGAGATTAAATGTCTCCATCTGAGCTTTCATTCCTCACTTTGCAAAACTGCCGCTCTCTCCTGGTTGAGCAGCACCCCACCCTTCCTCCACCACCAGCCCCTAAGACCACCCTACCATTCGTTGTTTTGTTTCTGTCACTTGACTGTTTTGTGTGTTGTGTTTATCTGTGACTAGATGATGTCACCCAGTGTGTCAGGTTTCATCCGTTCTGCAGTGACGTGGCAGTATTTCCTTCTTTGTAAGGCTGGATCATACTTCGTGTAGTATTCCTTCCTCTGGGTATGCTACACTTGGTTACCCATCACTCATAAATGACTATTTCAGTCAATTGTATATCTTGGATATTAATGACAATGGCACAAGGAACCTCTGCTGCCATACATATCTCCTGGAGAACATGCTGCAATTCTTCTGGACATGTGATGCCATAATTCATAAAGAAGTTGTATTTGGTTGGCGTAACCAATGATGCCTTCTCCTGGTGAAGTATTGTCTGAGTCATTTATCTCATAATATCCCTCAATCAAAGAATAGATAAAGAAGCTGTGATACGTGCACACAATGGAATACTACTCGGATACTAAAAACAAGGAAATCTTGAAATTTGCAGGCAAATGGTTGGAAGTAGAAATGATAATCCTGAGCGAGTTAACCCAGACCCAGAAAGACACCCATGGAGTATACTCACTTATAAGTGAATATTAGCCCCAAATAGATCTCCTCTGAGAGACTCCACCCAGGGGGGAATTGGGAGAGATACTAGGACTAGACACTGGACTCTGGGGCAGAGTGCTGAGAGTTGTAGGGAAGAGTGGAGGTGGGTGGAAGGTCCTGGAGGGAGCAGGAGCTCCACTGGGAGACCATCGGGGCCTGCAGATCTGGACAACGGGGCAGGGGCTGCACAAACTGAGGCACCAACCAAGCACAATACAATGCATAGCACCTAGACCCCTGTTCAGATGCAGCCAGTGGGCAGCTGATTCTCCACAGTGGAGGGGGTACTTCCGCTGAAAATTGGGATGCAATGTGGATAAATTATAATTAATAGAAGGAATTATAAAAAAAAAAATAGTAAGTAGAGCCATTGCCAACTCCTAAAACACTAACACTTTAGTAAACAGCAGCATATTCCTTATTGCTTAGTAGACCCAGCATCAAGTGCTCCTAGGTACTCTGACTTAACTATACCAGAAATTTAACCGGGGTTGGAGGTGGTGTGTCAAGAATTTGTTTGACCAAAGACCTGATAGGCTTAAAGTTAAGTGCTAAAGAGGATATCTGCTCTACTCTATGCAGCCCCCCTCCTGGTGCATAACAAAAATATCAACCATCCCAGTAGAGGGTCTGGAAATGGCGTGCAGTGGCATGTGACAGAGCCTATTTTCTGTGAAAAATAATCAAGGAACTGTTTTTTTTTAAAAAGAGGGATATGTGTTTTCTGTGGTTTCTGCATGATTCTCTATCACAGAGAATATCGAAGCACTCACACGTTATATATAGTCAACTTCTCCATTAAATTGCAGGTAGGTCATGGGTCCTTGCAAGAACAGCTGTGAAAACCATTTAGGTCATCCATCCTTAGAATCACCTGCTTCCTGCGCCTAGGAAAGGAAATAGTCATTCATGAGTGGTACATTATTTGTGTGTGGAGGGTATGTGTGTGCACATGTTCATATGAGTGTACACGTGTGTGCATGTGCATGCAGAGACTAGAGGTTGATTGCTATCACATGTCTTCCTCTATAATATATATATTTTTTCTGAGACCAGATCTTCCACTGAATCTGGGACTCTGATGGGAAAGACTGGCTGACTAGGCAGCTCCAGATCCTCCCATCTCTACCTTGGGTTCAAACTCAAATCATCTTGCTTGAGCAGGAAGCATTTATTGAGACATCTCCTAGCCATCACGTAGCAAATTCTAACAACAAAAAAAAAAAATGCTGATTTGGGGAGGATATTGTTGATATCTGCAATTGTTCATGTCTAGATATTTTGGAAATTAACATCACTGTATCAAAGAAAGCCCCCTACGTGGCCCATTGCCTCCTAGAACCTCGAGTTTGCTGACAGACTCAGGTTTTAATCAGAAATTATATTGTTTCTACTATTGGAAAATATGAAGTAAACAAAAAATGTCAAAATTATCCTTGGGGATTGTAGAAGTGTGTTAAAGTTAGGAAACACTTCATTTTCACGTATTCATCATACCGAGACTGGCATTTGGAGCCTCGAGCAAGCAACAGCTGAAAAGGGGAAGTAAGTTGAGACCTTACAGTCCTCATAGAACCAAAGAAGCTGACGGCATAAGCCTGCGCCAGTGACCCTTCACCTGCTTTGTTTTTCTTTTTTCTCCAACGTTCCCTACTGACAGTAAAATTCATACTCCATTCACCTAATGGACCATAAAGCTGGAATCTCCTAAGAGCGTTGTCTACAGCAGTTATGGCAAGCTTCCAGATTTTTCCAGCAGGGAATGGGCTTCTATCTCTTTCTCTCTCTGTGTGTCTCTGTCTTTGTCTCTGTCTCTGTCCCTGTCTCTCTCTCTCTCTTAAACTCTTGAGCTGTTGGCAAAATCCATCCTGCTATTAAATGACCAAAACTAAACCAATGATTTTGGAAACAAGCTTCAGCAGGAGCCTAGGAAAAAGCCAGCTAACTGAGTGGGGATCTCTTGTGGTCACACATAATGGAGGTTGCATACCATTGCCTCTTAATGAGTGTCAAATGTGAGCCCGCCAGCCTTTGTTCCCTCCTACTTTAGGACATCTGAATTAGTCTGTTGTCTAGTGCTCCACACTGGAATACGATTAGTTCTATACAGGAGGTTTTGGGACTCCAGCTTGTCCCAGTACCGTGTATGCAACACACAAATTGAGACTGCCGTAGTGAGTCCCTCAGTAGCAGGACCAGCTCAGCTCTGGGACATGTCATCTGTCAGCGTCTAGCTTTAACTTCCTGTCAGATTGACTCTACATTAAATCTGCATCTTAACATAGAAAAGTTGGTTCAGAGTTCTGTGTGTGCACATGCATGTGTATGTGTGTAGGCATATGTTTACAGGTGTGTATTATCTGTGTACATGGAGACTGGAGATATCCACTTTGTTGTTGTTGGGTGTTTTTTTTTTTTTCAAGTTTTATTTTAAGTATGATGAGTGCTTTGCCGTGTAGACATGGGCCCCTTGTGTGTTCCTGTGGAAGCTACAAGTAGGATCCTCTCGACCTGGAGCTGAAAGGTAACCCGTCTGGAGCCAATCACTCCAGAGTCAGAGGAAGCCTGACCTTGACGTGTGTTCGTTGCAGTCATGAGATTCATTTTCGTCTTGCTGTCTAGTGACTTCATTTCCCAAAGCTGGCCGACTACGAGGAGGGACAGTCGCTGCTTCCTAGCCCAAAGCCCTACTAAGGACCTGTCCACAGCACACGAGGAGATGACAGTATGGACTGTGGAAGGACCTGTTCAGAAACAGCTCCTCCCCCCAACCCTTCATTCCTCTGCATTTTAGAAATTGAAAAAGTATTTCAGATTTTTATTTCTCAGTTAAAGTTTTAGCCTATGCATTTAACCAAGCTACACCACCAGGCCAATTGCACTTATTTTAAATAATTGATGCTTTTTTTTTTTTTTTTAAATTAACAAGTTGCCTTTTAGTCTAAACATTGAAAACCATTGCCAGAAAATGTTTCCAGAGTTTCCACACTCCCTAAATGATGATGCGCCTGGTGGTGGAACTAGGGCACTTTCTCCCAGTTCTAGAATCTTCAGATTGGATCCACATCACTAATTAAGGTGGTTGTTGACATTTGGAGTCTTTTCTCCCTTAGATGAAAGACTGAATTCAACATTTCAAGCGCTACTGGCTCCCAGTTTTTCAGTCTCAGGGGTTTGTGTTTTGTTTTGTTTTTCCTCCTTTACATTCTTTGTTCTTTGCAAGAATTTTTCCAATCTCCTCCAATGACGTTGTTTCAGGGCTGTGTATTTTATGGGCTCTCTTTCTCTCACCTGAGTGTCTTGAGGCACTCTGGCCCAGTCACATGTGCTGGCAGCTAACTCCAACCTGGTATGCAGGTTTCTCATTCGCTTTGTAATTAAGGACCTTGAGTTTATGTTTGCTAACTTGTAACCAGTAAAATTCCAATGTGCCTGGGGTAGCAGTCTGTCTCAGTGTTTTATTTCTGGCCTTGCTTCCTGTAAGGTCTTGGGGACAGGGCCGCTTGAAACTTAACTTACATTTCTAGCACATTTTCTTAATTTTTAAAAATTTGACCCCTGAGCATAAGTAGGCAGCAACCATAAACTTAAATTTTGAGCCCCCCCCCCTTCTCAGAGGCCAAGGGCAACTGTCAACCTCACCCTTTGACCTCTAGCAGGACAAACTATTGTTTAGATTTGGTGTTGTGGAGCGGGAATTCCATTCTGTGGTCCCAAAGCTGATGCAGAGCCAGGCTCCAGCTCCCGTCTTGAGCCCTTTTAATAAGCCCAAGTTTGAGCCTCAGGATGTCAGGTGCCATGGTTGACAGGATCAAACCACCAGCATCTCAGGTACCACCACTCCAGCCACCAGAATCAGGCATCACCAGGATCAGGCACCACCACTCCATCCCCTCCTGGCTGGGTTTTAGTTTTCTCCTTCTGTCGAGGTTTCCTTACATTTCTGTAATTGCAGCCATGCATTACCCAGAATATCTGGCACAGTTTAGGAAGCGTTTCTTGAGAAGGGCGTCCCCCAGTTACCCCACCACAGTTCCAGCAGCCAAGGTTAAGTACATGTTAAACGAGCATCGGAATTTATAGAGAAAGCATCTTAACACTCTGGAAGGAAGACAGAAATAAGCAAGGCAAGAGAGACAGGAAAGCTTGGGGGGTTGTTTGCTTTTATTGCTCTGTGTGTGTGCAGACATGCTTTCTGTGGGACCCATTAGTTCTCTGAGGATGTCGAGGATTTGAAATGCAGAAAGTGAACCGGCTCGCTCTGAAGCTACAGAACAGACTGGACATTAAAAACGGCACAAAGCATCTCAGTAATACTTATAGTTAATAACATACCAATGCATGATTTTGTATATGCTAGCCAAGTAACACATATGAGCGTTAGCTTCACCAAATTATTTTTTAATGTGTCTGCTAGAAATTTTTTGATTTTCTCTGTGCCCCCTCTAGGTCCATTGGGCAGCGCCATTGTATGCAGTAAGTGCACAATAAATGCTGGTTGAATTAATAAGTAAAGGCAGGTGGCAGTGCCTAATGGTCATTATTCTAAAGCGTAGTCGGCGGTGGGAGTTCTATAGCACCAGCATGTACTTTCCACTTATAACCTCACATGTGTGCGGAGGTGAGATGAGGGAAGAGAATTTAGTGCACTGCACTGCAACAAGCACAGGTGGAAAGTTGCTGAGAAAAAGGCAGAACACATTCAACAGTCGCTCCCATACAAGTACCCAGGCATCTGCTGCAGTGCTCTTTAGGAAATTGGCACCCGCTGGGAACCGTGCAGGGAGGTGGTGTGCTTCTCCTTAGCATTTTTACCGATCTCCGTCTCTGAGTTCGCCTTTCACTCCTGCACCAAACGTGGGTGAGGAAGATGCTCACCCAGAGTGCTTGTTCATTCCTGGGCCTTTCACATGCGCTTGGTCACTACAATCGGCCAAGCTAGCCGCAGACACTGTTTGCTCTCAGCTCTTTGTAGCCAGGCATGAGTTATGTGCCATTTCTAAGGCACTTACTTTTCCCTTGTCAATTGCTACACTCCCTAGCAGCCCGCTAACCAAGGACACATGTTCTTCCTCTCAGAGGGATGTTGGGGGAGGGAGAGAGACACCAAGGAAATAAGGAACAGAAGTTCAAAGAGCTAGTGCTTCCCAAGAACTGGTATCCAACCAGCATGCTGAGCAAACGTCCTGCTGAGGGATCACCCACTTCAGTCTGAGATCCAGTGACAGCCCACAGTCCTTACGGCCATTGCTGCACGTGTGAAGAGGTCCGTTCCCATCACCCTTTATTCCTGAAAGTTGTAACCAACGTCTCCCTCACATACTTTCCCAGTCTTAGCTGTCCTTGTGACTGTCATTGACTGTGCTGCTGGCTCAGCTAGCAAAGGAACAGGAGTCACGGCTCTGGGTCTCCTGCCCCCTGGTTGCAGACAGCAGTTAGTGAATGAGCTACAAGGCTCCGCAGTGGCCTCGGCGCTTCCCCCGTGAGGCTGGCAAACTGCCACACAATCATTTGTATCATACATACATACATACACACACATACATACATATATACATACATACATACATACATAATACATACATACATACATACATACATACATTCTCCCATGTTCAGAATATTGATTCCAGGGACCTGGAACAGAGAGGCAGAGGCAAGAAGGAACACCAGGGACAAGAAATAGAAGGGCACCAAGAGGCTTTGGCCTTGGGCATTATAGACAACCTGTTTTCCTTGAGTTAGCAAGGAAGGGGACATGCCCGTGCCTCAGGGCCTGTGATGAGGAGACTGTCATATGGACCCAATAGCTGAGGCATATGGAAAGGGAAATTGCCCCTGAGTGAATTGTATGTAACACTTATCAGATGTTCTTATTCAACCCTTACGTTTAGTTCCAGTTTACAGGCAAGGAATTCCCCATTCCCCAACTTTGTTAGTCACAGGAACGAAGGGTCCCAACAGCCATGTGCAGATGTCATGACCATGCCTCTTTCCCTCTGTTACCTCTGACCCCAGGCTCCTGATGCCACTGATGTGTTTGTCAGCTGACATGTTCCTTCACTGGAGTGTACAGTCACACTGGAGAGAGCCAGGAATGGTCCTTACTGTTTGATGCCTTGACTCCCACAGCTTAGGGACTTTGTTTTTTTTAATTAGGCTGTGTTCTAGACTGAAGTTTCTGTCCCTCAGTAGTGACAGCCCTAAAGGAAGCATGCTTCCAGAACATTAGACACCAGTCAGCCAGCCTGGGATCTTTGACATGCTGAGCCACAGTGTCCACTTCTGCTTCGGTGTAAACGGCCTTGTCTGTCTAACCAGCTCTTACGCTCAACTTTGGTTACTCGACAGAGTAACTGACTGAAAGAACCTCCATCGGGAAGATGTGAAAGAAACGCATGAGAAAGGCCACACGCTCTGGCTTTAGCCTGCCTGTCATTAGGTGAGCTGAGGACGTAGGAAGGGTGTGGCCATCCACAGGGCCTGGGTGACAGGCTTATGTTTGCCCTGCATTCCTGCTTTAGAAGACTGAGAGAAAGCATGTCCCCCACTTAGATACTATTGGGCCATAGGAAGAGTACGTAGGGATGGTGTTTTCTGACGTCATCTGTACTCTCTGGAAGGTACTTCTGGGAGAATCTGATGACCCGGACTGTCCTTGCCTTGCTGGCAGAGAGTGGTTGACCTCCACATCTGCTCTCAAGCTGGTGCCCTCTCCCTGTAACTGTAACCATGCTTTGCCTCAGGGTGTAGAGCTGCATCTCATCTGCCTGCAAATTAGCCACATGAGGCCACGCCCACCGGAGAAAGAGAACAAGAGAAAGGGAAACATCTTTAGACATTCCCAGGGACCAAAGAGCCATGAAAGGATGCTATAAATAACAGAGCGGGAAAGCCTAACACAATTTATATATTTTTTAAAAAACCATAAAACTTACATATGAAGGATTTGGTTTTTGTCGTGGACCAATAAGATGAAATAAAACTATAAAAATAAATAAATAAGTAAATCTCCAGTGACCAGACATGAGAGAAGAGCTCTTTGTGGATTAATAAGCTAAGTAATTGACACTCTAGAGAAACATTGACTATAAATAAACAACCAAACAAACAGGGGATATGATCAGGTGAGGGCTCAAATTCAGAATGCGATCAAACAAGAACTAGAGTTCTGGGTATCTAGAACCCACATAAAAAGTGTTTGTCCCCATGAAGTGGAGAATCCCTGTGGTTCTCTGGCCAGCCACATCTGTGATTCTCAGTAATCCAGGATAACTGAGAAAACTTATCACAAAGCATGCAGTGAAGAGTGATTGAAGAAGACACCTAACAGAGCACTGGCTCCACATGCACACATGTGCACATCCAACCCTACACGTGTGCACACATACAAACATGTACAAATACAAATGAGGAAGACATGTTAAGGAGAGTGACTCGAGGAGTTCAATGGGCTAACATTGACCTAGAAGCCAAAGCCAGAAATCAACCATAAAATACTTCGTGTTTTAAAGAGGTCTTCCCTAATAAGTTTGATAGGTTCTGTCAGAAAAACAAAGAAACAGCCTGACTTCTGGAGCCACTGATAACTCAACCAGTCGTTGTTCAGCAATCCTGTGGAAGGGCTCAGCCATGAAGACGCATGAAAGTCGTTTGCTCAAAGCGCACTTGAAAATGTGGGGGAGGTTTTCATAAGCACTGCAGATATTTAAATCTCAGCTTAGTCCTTAAGCATATGCTGCCGGCTGGCAGCGGAGGGCAGGAGATGCAATGGGGTGATAATGGAAGTGCAGCACACAGCTCTAATCCTCTGAACAGCTCAATCAAGCTGTCACTATAGCGCTCCAAGAACCACCGGCCTGAACGAAGACGTGTTCGACAACATCTCAGTTGGTAGAATGTCGCCCTAGCATGAAGCAAGACCTGGGTTTCATTCCCAACACTGCATAAACTGGGCACGGCCGTGCACACGTGTAATCCCAGCGCTCAGCAGGTCAGGGGCATCCTTGGCTACATAGGAAGTTCAAGGCTAGCCTGGGCTGTACAAGTTCAGAGAAAAGTAGAAAAATGGGCAAGAGCAAGTCATTTTCCTAGAAGTTTCGATATTCGATGTTTATCGTTTCAGTCATTGAAAATAACATCGCTCGAGGGGGAATCATTTTAAACACCGTGTTTTGTTTTGGAATTCTCCCATAGAAATTCTCTTAAAATAGAGATCTGATTCTTGCTAGTCTCCTAAATCTAGACTTTGGGTCAAAGACTCTTATACATGATGAAGATACTTGAAGGAGGAGAAGAAGGAAGAAAAACTATTTGGTTACATTTTAAGTAGATAAAAATAATATACGTTCATAAAAAATAACCAAGTAACACTGAGGAAAAATAACGAAGTCAGTGCCTTTAATCTAGGATGGCTTTGCAAGGAGCCTTGGGAAGAAGCCAAGTAATGGATTTTGGAACCAAAATGTTAAGTCTTCAGCTTGAGTGTCTACCATTGACAATGGCCGTGCCATTAAATTTACTTACCATTTTCAACAGAAGTGGTTTTTTTATCTACTAAAATTAAAAGAAAATAGCTTAAGCTTGACTCCATAGAACAAAAATATGTCAGCCATGAATGACTGTAATTATTTTCTTGACAAGTAGAAAGTATTACAGTTGCAGGTGTTTGACCATACTGGAAGGAGTAAACCATGGAGAGATAAAAAAATAAATAAATAAATAGATAAATAAGTCAAAGAATATAATGTAGAGGGAGACATAAGATTTCAGGGGCTTGAAAGTACAGTGATACCACAGTGACAGATGTGCCATCAGCCGTTTGTCAGAAAACTTAGAATGCACAGGACCAACAGCAAATTCTAAGAAAAGCAATGGCCATTGGTTAGTAATGGCATGCTAGGGAGGTTGCCAACTAACAAATGCGCTCACTGGTGTTTCATACTGATGGGGAAACAATGGGGAAAGAACTTTAGAGGAGTGTGTTGAGGAGGAGAGTGGGCAGGGATCCTCTGTTTCCCATCCAGTTTTATTCTGAAATAAAACTGCCCTAAACTTGCGTTCTAGTAATTAAGAATAAATAGGCTTTTGATGACACTAAGACCTTAAGCCCGTGCATAAAATGACAATGATTGATGCTCTTCCCAGAAATAGGAGTGTGAGGAGAGAACATGGCTTCAGGAAAGAAGATAAGATCCATTTGAGAGTTTTAGCACATGGAGATGGCACTAGAACTTAGGACACCGCCGTGCTGTGCTTCCTTGCAAAGCAAGCTAGTGCATGATAATACTGACTTCACAGACAGGATGCATGCACTGGGCAGAGAGGCCGTCTAATGGTTTCCAATACTTCATTGGTTGGTAGGATGCTTTGGCCTCCAGGAAGACGCTGGCTGTGGGGCCAGACGTGTGCTGTTCACCTCTGGGGCTGTTGAGGCTCCGGTAGAGCAGACAGTCAAGGAAGGAGAAGGAAAGACAGGCAGTTGGTTGAACGCGTGAGAAGGCAGTTTGGAGAGGAGACAGGTTGGGAGGAGAACCAAGAAATTCTGTGGACAGGACCGGCGATGGCAACTGTCTGCCCACTGCAGAGCTGTCTAGCAGAACGAAAGCGAGGAAACGTAGGGGCGATTCCGAAGTTGGGTCGCATTTTCACCCTTGAGAGGACCCTTGGAGTCATGCGATGGGAGCTGAGTCAACAGCAGCCACAGAAGCAGAAAGCAGTGGTCCACGGGAGCATAGGGGTCGCGAGAAGATCACTCTGCAGTGGGCAGACACAGAGAAGAGAGGAGGAAGGCAGTGGAGAGGTCACGCAACAGTACCGGAAGCGAGGAAGGTGGAGTCACTCACGATGCTTGAGAATGGGGGATTGTGCCGGCAGGCAGTACACTTCCCTGGAGGCTGGAAGAGGGGGAGAGGAGGGCACTGACAGGAGAGCAATGAGTCGAGCACACACAGGCCAGTTTTCAGCACCTCTGTGAGCTGGGGCAAGTCACACCATGAGGACCCTCAGGTTCCTCCTTAAGTGAGAACATATCAACAGCTTCTTATGGTTTTGTTTTCCCAGACACTACAATTAACAAAGTGATATCTCTTGTTTCTAGCATCCACCTTCAAAGCTCAACACAACAGGGCTGGAGATGTATGTAGCTCAGGAGGTTTTGCCTAGAATCGTGGGTGAGTCCCTGAGGGTTAATTCTGGCGCCGGTCCTAGCTTAGCAGTAGTGGCCATCCCTGAGACTCACTGTGAGTTAAGAATGCAGAAACGCTACTCACATGTATGTACTTTCCGTGGTCATAGGAACCTTTGTATGTAAACATGATCTCAGTGAGCTCAGGGCCCCCCGCTTCGTTTTTCCTTGGAGATTCTGAAATAGTACTCAACTGAGATACTCCTCAGTGAGGAGCTCCCATGAGCTACTGCAAGCACAGCAGGAATTCCTCGGCCCTGCACAGCCTCCTTTAAATAGAACACTGGCAGGGCTTGCAATGAGCAGCCCTGAGTGCATTTCCTTCCTTTAGTTGAGAAGTAATAGCATCTAAGATATATAAATGCTATTGGAGTGTCTTGCGCGCACGTGTGTGTATGTGTGTGTGTGTGTGTGTGTGTGTGTGTGTGTGTGTGTGTGTGCACATCTCTGTGTAAGCATCACACACGCACCCATGTACACCCAAGTGCATACTAATATGGGGGTCAGGGAATGACTGGTGGGTGTCTATTCTCTCCTTCTGTCATGTTTGTTCTAGGAGTCAACCTTAAGTCATGAAGGTTGGGGACAAGTGTCCTCTGAGCCTTGTTCCTGGCTCCCACCTTGATTGTGTTTTGAAACAGGGTCTCTCACTGGCCTATAATTCACCAAATAGGCCAGCCTAGATTGGTCGGTGATCCCTAGGGGTCCACTTTTCCCCATCTCCTTAGCACTACATCTACAAGTGTGCCCCAGTGCCTGGCTTTAAAAAACAGAAAACAAAAATGGCTTCTGAAAATAGAGCTCAGTGTATCATTCACTGAAGATGGAACAGTTGGCGGACAAGCTGTCTCCCCAGTCCCTGCCTTTCTCTTATGTATCTTTAGCATACACAGATACACAGATAGGCACATGGGGTGGAGGGAGGCGCAGCTGGACAGACAGACAGACACTCAGAATGTTACAGTAGTAAAAGTGTAAGAGACTATTTCTTTTCCTTCTTTCTTTTTTTTTTTTTTTTTTTTTTTTTTTTTCCTTTCTTTCCGAGACAGGGTTTCTCTGTGTAGCCCTGGCTGTCCTGGAACTCACTCTGTAGACCAGGCTGGCCTCGAACTCACAGAGATCCACCCACCTCTGCTAGAATTAAAGGCAAAGGGGTGCTACCATGTCTGGCTCCTTCTTTTCCTTTCTTTTTTTCCCCACTCTGTACAGTTTTTTTATTAAATTTTTTTATTCAGATTACATCTCAATTGTTATCCCCTCTCTTGTATCTTCCTGTTTCCCCCTTCCTCCCTCCCTCTTGCACCCTATTCCCCTCCCCTAGGTCTGTGACAGAAGGGGACCTCCTCCCCCACCATATGATCACAGCCTATCAGGTCTGGTCTTGGTAGCCTGCTTTCCCTTCCTCTGAGTGCCACCAGGCCTCCCCACCAAAGAGAAGTGGTCAAATTGGGGGCACCAGAGTTCATGTCAGAGTCAGTCACTGCTCTCCACACAACTGTGGAGAACGTGCTGTCCATTGGCTAGATCTGAAGAGGGGTCTAGGTTTACTGAATGCATTGTCCTTGGTTGGTACAGCAGTTTGTGCAGGCCCCCCTGGGTTCAGATCTACCAGCCTTGATGGTCTTTTCCTTTCTTAACCAATAGTCAGTTTTAAGGACAGAGGAACTGATGTCTTGCAGCAGCAAGTCTTGAGACAGCAGAGCAGTCTGTCAGCAGCCTCCGGGCACCTGCCCAGGACCTTGGATCAGGGATGGGCCTGCCCTGAGGCCTGCTGCAAAGGTTCTGAAAAAGAGCAGCTGCCTGGCAGCTCTCAGAAGCTCTTTGCAGGCCCTGTGTTGGAATTCGAATTGTGGCTTGCTGAAAGAAAGGATTCTTTATTTTGCAATAACTTCAATATGCTTAGGAGTGATTAGTGGAGAAAATCATTTCTAAAGAGAAGCTGTACTCATCAGGAATGGGGCTAAGCAGAAGTACAGCTAAAACATAAGAACAGGATGACTCTCGAAGCTCAATTTTATATCCAAAGGGCTCTTTGTTCTTCAGGGTCCCTCGGTATATCCCATGATAAGTTTCCAGAATTCCTTTCACTCCGAGGAGTGATTTGTGCACAGAAGCTGCAGCTTGGTGCTCTGCCCTCACACAGAGCTGTATGGTCACTGAATGAAAAAAGCCACTTTCAGTCTCCTTGGTGAGTCTTCTGTCTGCTGGGTGATTGAAGAAGCTGAGGCAAATGCCACAGAGACACCCAGAGGGGAAAGAGAATAGGTGTTTGTTGACCATCTCGGCACTGCACCAGAGCCTTCCACATAAATGACTGGGCAGTCCTTACAGATACAGGACTTCCTGATGAGCCCCACGCCCATGTCACTCAGCGATAGCCTGGGTGAGCTGGAATGCGACTCACACCTACTTGAGCCCAGGGCTTGATGTTTAGACACACTGCCATGTTGCCTCCTCTAGAGGCTATGCTTTTTTTGTGCTCCCTCACAGTAAGTTGTAGATGTTGGCTTTCTGAGGAGATGATGGAGCCCTTAAGAGCAAAGTTCTGAAGCAAGGCTAACCTCAGAGGCCAGCTGGCAGGATTCTGGGAAATCCTCAGGGATGACCGCGCCACCATGGGCCAGTATGACTTGGCTGCTGATGAAGTCCACACCTATCTCCTAGGATGACGGAGGGATGATGCTAAGTCCATAGCTTTCAGAATTAAGACAGGAAACAAAGAAACAAGTACAAGTGCAACTAGTCGGTCTATTTGGCAATTAGCCTATTTCCTTAAAAGAGAAAATTCTCTAAAACAGGTTTCCATTTGTACGGAAAAGAGTAGTTTTTGGACTTTTATTTAATACTATAAAGTGGGTAATTAGGAATGCAAGTGGCACATACAATTGCAGATTTTTTAATGTCCTAGATAAAATCATCTCAGTTATACAAAGGAACTTCTTACAAACATTGCTGTCACTCTGAGCCAGGCAAGGCTGGGGCCTCTGGAGAACCTTGCTTGGGTCTGAAAGACACGCTGCTCTCCACAAGGCAGGGCCAGAGTCTGCACCCAGCCCACACAGTATCTCTTCCCTTTCAGTCCCAAGCTAACATGCCCAGAACCCTAGACCCCCTCACTTCCAGGGCCCAGGCTGTCCTTTTCACTGTGGTCATCCTCTTTGGCTGGGCGGTCCTCTCTCTCTGACTCCCCACAGGTCCCAAAGGCAGCTTTTGGAGGCAGGTGCCTGATCTGTCCACACATGCTGAAGGTCTAGGTTAGGAAGAATAGAGAAGCCTCGGGCCACCAGAAACTAGTCTTGAACACAAAGAGGCTGAGAACCCTAAATTCAAGCCTGTCTCTTTCATCATTACCATCTTGAGGGAGGGAAGGAGGAAAGGAAGGAGAGAGGGAGGGAGGGAGGGAGGGAGGGAGGGAGGGAGGGAGGGAGGGAGGGAAGGAGATAGAATCTGCACTGTTACTTTATCATGTGTGTGCTCTTTGCTGGGAACATGAAACTGTGTTGCCTGAAGAATACTACCCTCAATAAAGAAAAACATTGGGCAGAAGCTAGGCCTTGGCTGGTACTGAAGCCCCACACTTTGTAGCCACAAACTTAAACCTCCACGTCTCCTGTTAAACATTTAGATGTGTTAGCAGCCTGAGGCAGCACTGCTTTTAAAAATTACATTTGGAAAATCACATCAACCTCACGTTTTCATTAAGAGGCCACATTGCACCCCAATTAGTTGCTCCAGTCTGACCATGAATTTTCATGCCAGTATCTGAGCCTTGTTCCTGACTTTGGCTCAGTTGTTGGTCTGGCTATTGGCTTTACCAAGAAGGTCTACAGTGGTCCCCCTTACCCACATTGCTTCCAAGAGGCAGAGCCTGGAATCATAGTTTGTCCTGAGCCTTGTGGATACTGTCTCACCCTCTACACAGAAATCTATTTCATAAAGTTTAATGTCTAAGTTAGGTACTTAAGAAATAAATACTAATACTCAAGCAAAATAATCATGACAATAAATCAGAATAAAATATGTTAATATTTCAAACCCATGAACTGTTTTATTTTTATTCTAGAATTTTCCATTTTATACTTTTGGGGACTGCAGTCGACCATAGGCAGCTGAAACCACAGAAGCTAGAGAGGGCTTCTCTATTGATTGCCGGAGCCTAGGAGAAGTTCAGATGGCATGCTTCTCAGAAAGCAAGCCGATCAAGCAGCGTTGTCATCTGTGTGCACCTCACAATTTCCAGTGGTGACTTGCTGCAACATAGGAACCAACGTTGTTGCACCTGTGAGAGAAGAGTAGATCTGGAGAGACATTGAGTCAGGTAGAGGTTTTCATGCTGGAGATGCCTGCACTCTGAGTAGCCTGGCAGACACCCACAGCACAGCCCACAATACCAGCACAGTGTAATAGAATAATTATATATTCACAGTGCAATATAATAGATAAAAGTCAGAAGTCAAGACAGAGGGGTGGAATTCAGGATCTTCTTCTTCTTCTCCTGGATAGAATTTCATAAAGATGGGATGGAACAGGGTAAACTGGGGAGGTTGGTTTTTGGTTTTTGTTTAAAAAAAAAAAAATTAGTATTTCTAAAATCCATACTACATTTCCAGCGACTGTTCTTAATTGTCCCTTCCCAGCAGCCCTTGAAACACACTGTCCTTACAATGAGCATCATCTACCCTTTCCTCCCAATCTGCAGATAAAAGTGATAAAATATTGAGGAGGCCTGCAAAACATTTTATCCACATGAATCACAGTTGCCTTAAGTGGATTGCTCAGTCTGTAGAGTGCAGCTTGTCAGCCCTAGAGCGTGAATGCGGATAAATGGACACCCAGGCTCACAAAAACTGAAAGAGCCCTTCATGCGGGCGTACCCACTGTTTGGAGATAAGAACAGAGGTGGTGCCAGGCTTTGGTGGCGCACGCCTTTAGTCCCAGCACTCGGGAGGTAGAAGCAGGTGGATCTCTGTGAGTTCGAGGCCAGCCTGGTCTGCCAAAGGGAGTCCAGGACAGCCAAAGCTACACAGAGAAACCCTGTCTCAAAAAACCAAAAAAAAAAAATAAATGAATAAAAGAATAAAGAAATGTAATAATAATAATAAAAAAGAATAGAGGTGGTGAATCTTTGCCTTGCAGTAGGGGGCTGCAAGACACCAGCGGGACATCACTCCATGGGAAGGTGTGAAGGCGTAAAATTGTCAGGTTACAAGGAACAGCCACACACTTCTGTTAATCCTAGTGGGCATGAACACACACACACACACACACACACACACACACACACACTGCATACTCAGCTCTCCAGCACTAGGAAACAGAGCATCAGATACCCTCGGGAGCAGGATGAAGATGTGATTGTGTTCGTCCACACACACAAACCCTTTAAGAGATAAGAGCTGTAGTTCGTAAGCACACCAATTATTTGGCCTCAGGCTGTGGCATTAGAAATGGAAATCTTTTTTATCAACCCATCTTCTGACATTTAAGGAGCTTCTCCAACTCCTTATGTAAGAATTTTTGCTCAGTAATTCAAGGAATTCCCAACTGTGTAATTTGATCTCTTGGCCGCAGACTAGTACAGTGGAGAGAGGACTGCAGCTGCTGTTAACCAGGCCTACTCTGAGTAGTGACTCTCCTAAAATCTATGCTGTTGGCCCTCTGGCAGCTTAATGGAAAAGTCATTCTCAGGTTCCCAGATGAGTCCTAGCTTGAATTACAGCTTCTCAGTCCTCGAAGGAAAGAGGTGCCTTATGAAGAAGGTTAACTTGGAAGCTCACGCCAACCGCAAGTACAGCACACACCCAGGGGATGGTGGGGAGGTGTAAGGCAGACAGGTTGCTGCTAGCAACCACTCATTCTGTTATTCCTGCTCCAGCAAAGAGCAGGAAACAAACTGTTGTTGACCGGATGAAGCCTTTAGGACTTTATTTGGCTGAAATAATTGGGAAGTTAGCTTCAATATCTAAATTTGTTTTAAAATAAGAAAAGTTGGGTGTAGGAAGAGTGGACCTGGCTGCCTTGCGAATGCCTGGCAATATTGGGATTAGTAAAATTGCCAAGAGTCACCTAACGAATGAGATAATAGTATTCGAGATCTGGAATAAACTGTCAAGAGTGCTGGCCTGTTTTTAAATATTAAGACGTAGTTGTGACATTAATAAATATTATTCTTCCAAATTTTCATATTTCTCAATTGCACTTGAGAGTATAACACATGGTGGAAAAAATCAGATTTTTAGATATTTCTTTCTTCAAAGGGAAAATACATATATTATATAAAGTGTATAAATAATAATATATAAATATATTATATAGTATATAGTATTCAAGTATATTATATATATATATACTTGAATTTATGCTATATTAGTAACAGTGTTGATCTGAAATAGAGACATTTAAAAAAAAAGAAAAGAAAAACCACTGATGTCTCAGAAAGTTAATCCCTACTGAGGAAACTCAATCCTAGACCTTAAAGTTACCACAGGGTTCCCAGTCTTGGCTCATTTTGCATTTTACAACTTTTGGGTTTTCAGTGAATTACGCTGAGTTCCTAAGGTTATAAAGGAATTAAAACAGTAATAAATTTTCATTTCCTCTTTTATAGTCTAGCTCCAGCAACTCAGCCCCACACAGTGGAAACACAGAGAGAGCAACAGGGAGGCCAGGTCTTGCTTTGTTTCAACGTAAGACAGGTTTACCGGGTATGCAGGTTCGTCCCTGTGTGGCTGTGCTGGACTCAGTGCTCGATCCAGCACTAAGGACCAGAACACAGCCTGTTCTACATACCCGTCCACATTGCCCGTCCACGTAAAGACTTTTAACACACAGGAGTTGTCACTGATCTAGTGTCCACATATGCAAACCGCACGACTTAAGATTGTGACATTAGTGACAAGCCGTGTTTGGGGGTCTGATGTTTGGTGTTTCTGCTACCAGGAGACTCTTCAGTGAGTGAGCTGTGAAAACGCTTGAAATGCTCCAGGAAGTGAGAGGCCTTAGGCACAGAGTTGGGAGACTGTGTCCTACTAAACCCAGGTGACTTTTGCCTAGCCAGCAAACGACGCTGACGTTATCTTCTTGCTCTAAATGTCAAATAAAGCAGCCACTCCTGCTAAATCAGCCATGTCCCATCTAACTTCCTGTGGATGAGAGGACATTGGTCTGTGCCTTCAGCTGTGCTTCCTTCCTCGGCTTCACTTTGCAGTGCGTCCCTAGCCTTGGGATCCCATTGGTCAATTCCCTTACGTGGAAGTGAGGGTTTGATTAGTCTAACTGACAGCCAGATTGGCCAGTGAGAGACAAACGAGAAAAACACAAACAAAAAACCTAGTATGTCTGTCATCTCACTCCCTCTTTATCTTCATTCTGGTTGCTAAAAGTACAAATTATATGTATAGTAACTTTGAAGAATAATGCGCTATGAGAGGAAAGTCCCGGGGCTTAGGAGATGGCTCAGTTGGTAAAGTGATTGCCATGCAAGCGTGAGGATCTGAGTTCAAACCTCACCCCCAACCCTCATGATAGCAGGGCATGACACTGTAAGTCTGCAGACCCATCTCTAGGGAGCCTAGGCCAGTTTCTGGAGCTTTCTGGCCAGCCACACTGGCCAGATCAATGGCTTTGTGTTTAGTGACAAACTCCGTCTCAAAAGATAAAGTGGGCCAGGCATAGTGGTGCTCATCTTTAATCCCAGTATGGGGAGGCAGAGGCCTCTGTAAGTTTGAGGTCAGCCTGGTCTACATAGTGAGTGCCGGGACAGCCAGGGCTATGTAGAGAAACCTGGGGGGCGAGAGGGGCGGGGAGATAAAGTGGAGAGCAATTAAAGAAGACATCAGTGTTGACCTGTAGCCTCCATGAACACTCCATAAGCTCACACCAACATCCACACACAAATACACACACACACACACACACACACACACACACACACACATACAATCATATACCACAGGTATATAGAAAAAAAAATTCTGTCTACACAGAACATTTAAGGTCTCACTGAAGGAAAAGAAGGTTGGTTGCAGCCACTTGGGATAACCATGCTTTTCAGAGATTTTTCTTGCCATTCAACAAACACATTCCAACCCTTTGCATAGGGCCTGGGCTGTAACCTCATCCTTCAGGGCCCACTGCATCTGGAAATGTCGTGTCTGAAGAGCTGTTCCCTCTTTCAACAGCCCACATTTCAGCACAGGCTGTGTCTGTGCGTCCTCCTGTCTCTAAGGCATGTGTTTTCTGACTCTTTCACAGGCTCCTCCCATGGGCTCAGCACTAGGAATGGGACTGCCAGCCCTTGATCCTTGCCTGCCTTCAGTCTATTCAGTCCCATCCTTTCTTTTCTTTTCTTTTTTTTTTTTTTTTTTTTTTTTTTTTTTAAGTTTTTCGAGACAGGGTTTTTTGGTGTAGCCTTGGCTGTCCTGGACTTGCTTTGTAGACCAGGCTGTCCTCAAACTCACAGCGATCTGCCTGCCTCTGCCTCCCAAGTGCTGAGATTAAAGGCGTGCGCCACCACGCCCGGCTACACCTATCTTTGAAGCACCATCTTTATCCCGGCAGCGTGGCGTTCCCCCTCTCACCTGAGCACCATCTCCACAGATCCATCTTCTCTACTTGTATTCTCAATGCCACTGTAGATTCAGCATGTCCAAAACTATATTATCTTCCTAAAATTTAGATTTCTCCCATGTTCTTCACCTCAGGGAATGGCTAGATAAGAAACAGTCAACCTGTTCTTGCTGCTAACTGTTGGGGTTCACTGTGTGAAGGTGCGTCTCTGTATACTCGATGTTTGCTGGCTGACCCAGCAGAGAGCTAAGCGCTAGCCTACTAGGCAGATCCTGGTATTGTTACTTCTGTGGCCCATCACCCCATTCATCCTTCCTCACTAGCCTATTGGATGGAATACAGATCTGACAGCCAATAGTTGGGCAGAAAGTGGATGGCAGAACTTTCTGGAAAGATAGAAGCTGTGGAGGAAGAAAGCAGAGGTGGGAGATTCGCTTGCAGGACAGAGGTGAGCAGGGGCTGAGAGGTAAGAGCTCACAGCACAGTGAGACATAGGCTGGATTTAGTCAACTTAAACTAGAAAGCTGGGTGGAAATCTGCTCAATTAAACTGCCTATGCTTTAAAATATTAAAAATACTCTATGTCAATATTCATATAGCTGGTTGGTCCTAGAGTCCTGCTGTAACTACCTACCTGTTCCTCCCTCATATACCATCCATTGTCTGTTGGTTTCCTATTTTTTTATTTCTTACTTCTTAATCTACCTACTTCCATCCAGCATTCATCAAACATACCGTGTTCTTGTTTTTTAACCAGGGAGCCTTTGGTCATGCTGTTTGTTGAAACAAAAGTCCTTCACTTAAGTAAGCCAAGGCGACAGCTGAGTCAGTAAAGTGTTTGCCGGGCAAGCATGATGATAATCTGAGTCTGATCTCCAGCGCCCTCATGAAAAGCCAGCCAGGTGGCTCGGGTTTGTAATCTCAGCACTGGGGAGGGAGGCAGAGAAAAGAAGACCCTGGCCTCACTGACCGGCCAGCCTAGCCCAGTTGACAAATTCCAGATCCTAGTGGGACACCCTATTTAAAATATACAGATAGGTGCTTCTAGTGAGCAGTAGCTGAGACTGCTCTTTGGCCTCTGCACACATGGGCACACACACACACACACACACACACACACACACACACACACACACACACACACACACACACCTTTCTCAAGGGGCACAGTCTGCTATAATCATCGATCTGCCGGTACATCAGGTCTCGATACAGGCAGGCAGTGTAGTGTTCCGAGGTTCTTCCAGAAACAACCGGGCTGAAAACACTTTTTCACAATGAGCAGGAGTAGCACATTACACATTACACAGGAGCACATTACAAATGTAGTGACCTTTGACGCCACGTGGCCCAAGGCAGCTTTTCAGAAGCATATTCCAGCAGGTACAAAACCACAAAAAGAGGTGGGACAGGATATAACATTTGTGACCCAAGGGTCACTAATCAGAATCCTGTTTCTGCATGGGAATATGATGGTGGTCACCTGTAACCCCAGTGCCCAGGGGTATGAAAAAGGAGGACCATCGATACAATGTCAACCTGCGCTACTGTGTGAGAAGCCATCTCAAAGAGAAAAAGGGAAAGGGAAGGGAAGAAAGTTTGTCTCCATTCTTACCTGACCTCAGCAGAGTGTTCTCAGCAGCAACGGCATTTTTAGAACCTTTTCAGACATAATTCTATTAGTGACATTTGGAGAACAGAAAGTAGAAAATTATAGGCCTGACTTCAGAGTTCAGGGTGTTATAACTGGTTGCCTCTTCACTCTCTGTCTGCCTCCTACCCCTCCTCTGCAGAGCCATTTCCTACTCAGGCCTCAGGGCTCAGAATTAGGAACCCTCCAGAAAGCCTTTCCTGATTTCAGGCTTGTTTCTAGAAGATTCTTAGAGAATCTTGGTTTTTTTTTTTTTCTTATTATTATTAGTTATCACAGTTTTTAATTATTGCCTTACAAGAGGCAAACTCGCAGTTATTATTGTACATGGTGTCACCCTTCAGGAAGGCATGGCTACATGGTGCACCTCTCACCTCTCATAGGAGATGTGAGAGAGCCCTCCCATGGCTACATTTAACCACACACCGCCAGGGCCAAGCACCCAATGAAGTCCTCCAATGGCTGATGGGCAGGGAATGGCAAGATGGCAGCAGGGAGGGGAACTGGCTTCTTGCTTTTCCCATCAGCCTTTGGCAACATTTCCCACACTCTCATCCTTCATGTCTACGCCTGAACCCCCCAAACCCTGAAACCTTTGGGAAGTCTCCATAGAGATGACTGTTTCTCAAGAGGAACCTCAGGGCTGCATGGTTTTCTCGCCACACAGAGAGGGGGATCCGGAGCCTAGGTGACAGGGAGGGCTTGCTTCTTCCTCACTCAGCACTGCATTTCCACAGTGCTCTCCTTTCCAGGCTTCCTTGCTTTCATCTTGGTTTGAGAAAGCCCTTGCATCAGGCCATTAAAATCCTACTGACTGTTTAGATTTTAAGAACAGCCGGTGTAAATCATCCTGAGGGAAAGGCTGGCTCTCACAGGAGTGGAAAGGGGTGGGTCGAGGAGTTGTGTCCCATTAGCCAATTTGGATTCTGAGTCCAGTTCCTCAGAGAAGCACACCCAGGGCAGTGCTTCTATGTCTCCTCAGTTCCTTTACTCAGCAAGTACCTCTTAGGCTAAGTGCTGGGCTAAGCTGTGGACTACAACAGTGGACAAAAATGTGTGTGGCTCCAAATACCATGGTCCTTAAAGTTTAATAGGAGTGACAGATACTGACTTAAAAAAATTTCTACTAGTAAGTATCCCATAGCTTGATCTTGCCCTTGTTTCTCAAGATTCGGCCCTTAACTGCTCTGAATTGGCCCATTAAGTGATTAAGTAATTCTGCCTAGAAATAGGTTCTGCAGTCTCTCCAGTTACAGTGGCTTTAGTGTGGTGGTGACGGACATAACTCTGTACTCATCCTTTTAACATGTCATATCTTGGGGTGCTGGCGGGGGGCAGTGGTAGGGCTTTGAATCCAGAGCTGAGTACATGTTAGGCAACTGCTCAGTCTCTGAGAGTTGTCCAAATCTTGCATTTTGGATGGGGGGGGGGGTGGCTCACTGTGTAGTCAGTGCTGCGGGGCACCAAGTGTGCTGTGACTACTGTGAGTAATGTTGCCTCCTCTGCTGAGCCTGGCAGTCACACAGCACCTAAGAAAATACCTTTGAGATCACTGGAGCTGACTTCTGCTATTGAGAAAATGGTGGGTCCGTGAGGGCACAAAGCTTGTCCAGGGTGACAGAGCTGAAGCAAGAGCACAGCCTCCTCTTAGCCTTGCCTCAGTTTATCTCCAGCACACTACAACTGCCTCTGCCTTGCTTAATCGTTGCCCGCCCTGCTGAAACCACATTCCTATTTCCTGGGGATCGCAGCACCCCCATATGAGGAGCTTATCAATTTGTCAGGGGCTTTAGATGAAATTAAAAAAGTTCAGTGCGATCTCAGGAAGGAGATACATGCTCTGATGTGGTGAGAGCATTGAGTAACTCGCAGGGAAGTGTTTTCATGAGACAGAAATAGTGGCTGTTGATATAGCCACATGGCTTTGACCGAGCTCTTAGCGGTTCAATGTGACACAGCTTGAGACCGAGACGGGGAAGGTGGTAACGGAGGCAGATGGATAAGGCTTAACATCACAGATCTGTTCTTAGGATGCGAGACTGATGATGGAACCATGATAGGAGCCAGATAACCTGATCTGGTAAGCAGTTCATCACGAACAAGCTGTGCACATACTCCTGGGGTGGGTTGGAGGGCGGCAGGGAGAGGAAATCAATGGTTGAAAAAACATATCTAAAGCTCAAAATTCTATCTCAATAAGTAATTCTGCTTTGACTACCATATTATCGGTAATTAATCAGGACAAAGATGTTGTATTTCCCAACCTAAAATAGGAACTCAAACCGAGAACAAGTCTTAGTTGAGAATGCTGGTCATTATTATAAATATAAGACAGAAACACAGACAAAAATGTTGCTATGACATGAATAAATTTAACAACAAAACTGTGTACAAGGCTGCAGTCCATACTGCTTAAAACCCTCCTTAGCAATAGAATGCATAAATATTATTTTATGAAACCAGGATAGACTTTAACTATTAATGTCATTCTTAGAATTTGATCCTATGTGCCCTTAAAAACTTCTAGTTTTTTAACAACAAAAACACCCTCCTCATTATTAACTGAACCCTCTCCCACGTTATACATCCATGTCTTATTTTATATACACTGATAAATTCCATGTACTCATTTTCACTTCTTAACAGTTGTTTCACTTGTTTAAAGAATTTCAGGCGCACACAGTGTATAGAGCTGGTGCGCAGAGTTCCTAACAATTGAGCTGCAGAGGCAACCGCTCCTTCCGTGAGTTTCCTGGGAACCCTCAGCTCTTTGAGTTCTGCAAGCTTTGCTTTGAGGTGAGAAGGAGAAGCCAGTGGGAATTCACTTCATAAAGAAGTCATACTTCAGGTTCCAAACAAATTGAAACACGGCAGAATGGGTCACGTCATCTCTTCCTCTTTCCTATTTATCTCCTCCACCAAAATGCACCAGTTCCTGTGCCCACTTCCACCACAGATGACGAGTCTGCACATTTGGATTTTGTCAGAAGACCAGACGTGAAATATGTTCAGTGTAAGGCAGGAAAAAAAAAAAAAGGGAAACCCTGAAAAGCAAACTAAGTAACAAACAATCCTTTTTTTAAGTTTTTCTCTTTATGTTCCTATACAACTAAAAATTGGGAAATGCACATCTCTACCGATGACTGAACAGGATGTGGAGGGGTTGAGAGAAGCCAGGAGAACGCATCAAAATCAGGAGCCAGGGTTGATGACATATGAGAAGGTTTGAAATGGTGCAAATAAAGGGGGGAGGGGTCTAAATTAAACAACAGACAAAGGAAAGGTGAGGACAGAGGCTTGGAGAGTCAGCTTTGATGGAACAACACAGAATTTAGTCCGTTCTGCGTTTTTTCCCCAAATAGACTCCCAAACGAGTGCCTGGCTTGGTACAAGTATTGCCATAAGCAGAATAGACAGGCTCACCATAAACTTAATGGACACAGAAATCAGAAATACGTGGCCTGTGCCTTAATGAGTTGAGTCCGCACCTTGCATATGTGTTTAGCATCATTACTGAAGTATAAATAAAATCAGGATTGTCTGTAATTCTTTGCCTGGATAGCAACATTAAAGACTCCAGACAATTTACCACCATATGAATCATTCCTTCAGTATTTATTACGTTATGCATCCTGAAAAACTCAACTGAAGTGATTCTATATTGTCGTTCTAAATATATCCTCTGTTATTTGCATTTGATGTTATTTGTGGCCGTAGCAAACTAAAATGAAGAAAAGAAAACTTTCAAATAAGGATGTCTATCTCCAGGGGTTAACATTTACCCAGATAAAATTGTTTTGACCTTCAAAATAAAATCTACATTGAAAGATAAGATTTTAGACTGGCAGTGGTGGCACATGCCTTTAATCCCAGCACTCAGGAGGCAGAGGCAGGCGGATCTCTGCGAGTTGGAGGCCAGCCTGGTCTACAGAACAAGTCCCTGTCTTGGGAGGTAAGGAAGGAAAAGACTTTAGGCACATACACATTTGGCTTGTAAAGGGGCAATTGAAAACAAAATTCTATTTCCTTTGTCTTCAGGTTAGAGTAAGCCAAGAACCAAGTCAGAGTTTTGGAATCAAAAAAGGCACAATTCACATATAGACATTGGCGTCTATTCCATTATCCGTTGATTTATACACGAAAATGTTACTGCCTTTCTCCTCATGTTCTGAGGAAGTAGTTAGCCATGGCCAGCATGTTACCCTGGTATTTTCAAACATAATATAATCTGTTGGTAAACCACTGTCTTTTTGTTCTTTGAGAATGTAATAATGATTCAAGGGGGAAAACAACTTCCGTTCAGAATTCTACAAATTTCTCAAGATTAAAAATTATAACTGAGACTACCGTGGCTTGTCAGGTAAACGTGCTCACTGCCGTTAAGCCTGACAACCTGAGCTCAATACTCAGGACCACGTGGTAGACACAGAGAGCTGACTCCCAGAGAGGTTGCCGTCTGACCTCCACACACTTGCCACGGCACGCACACAACAAGCACGCGGGTGCACACACATACACACAAATGAATAAATGTGATTTTAAAAACTGTACGCAGTGACAGAATCCTACATACCTAAGGCAGCCATGGTGGCAAACGTACAAGAACAGGTTTCACAAGGGGAGACCCAGGAACGGATCCACCGTGCTCAGCTCAGCAAAGCAGGAGAGAAAGAAAGTGGATGATTAAGCCAGGAGGAACACAAAGGGACCTTAAGTGATGGGAATAAGACCCAAAGGCAGACCAACTAGACCCAGCAATGTGATTTGCATCACAAGCCATCTATCTGCAAGCAATTTCTCCAGTAGTGGCATTCGCAGACCAAAGAGAGCAGAGCAGCTATAGAGAGATGAGCTTTCTCATTAATAAATTGGAGTGTGTTTCACGTTTGTCCAGTTTCCTTAATGCTTTTGATTTTTGCTCAAATATGAAATGGTAGAAATAAAACATCCTAAGACGAGATTCTTTTTTTTTTTTTTTTTTAAGGCAGCAGAGTTGGATTGTACATAGGCAAGATGTTTTATTCATACTGCCTTTCTGCCTCCATACCCTGAAGCTTCATGACCAACAGTGTTTAGTGCCAGAGACAACAACAGGTCTGGCTGGGTCTGTGCCTCCTGGGCTCTCGGATCTGCTCATCAGAACAGTCACAGACTTCTTTGGGGGGGGGGTGAATGTTTGCCTAGCTCCACCTCCCTCCCCGGGGCTAGCTGCAGGGATTACACTAACCCTTCCTGTTAGTAAGGCAGACTATGTTTTCACTGTGCTTTCTTGAGGGCTGAGATTTCTGAACACTCCTAGAGGGATAACTCTGCCCCGCCTACCTTGAGGACAGTAAGTGGACTCTGTGGCAGAGGCAGCTACTGGTTTGCAAACTGAAGTAGGCCTCTCTCACGGAGTGGGAACTCCTAGCTACAGGTTGCTGTTTACCGCTCACAAGTATGCAGCCGCACTATTTTTGGAAGCTGACTTTGCAGTGCATGCTCTCTCTGTCTGTGGGCCGTGAACTCTGGATTCCATGAGCGAGCTGGGAGAAGCAAAGAGATATGTCGGATGACAAACCCTGTCAAAGAGGCTGATAGCAGAGTGTCAACATATGACAGCTGTCAAGTCAGTGAGTAGGGCCCTGGCCTCTTCAGCCATGTACTTTCAGTCTTACTGAGCAGAGTGTCCTCTCTGTAGGCCAGGGTGGTCATCCCACTCCCAGAGCTCAGCTGACCCCCAGCTAGAGGACTGCTCCCCTCCACAGTCACGTCTGCTCAGGCTGCATGATGACACATCACCAGAGATGGGTGGCTTGTTTTCTTTAAAAGAACCCAATGACCCAGGAAAGCTCAGAGGGACCTGGGTAGGAACCTGGGTTAGGCAGTTTTGATTTGCACTGGTGACTTCCTGTAGCCACTTTCACTGGGGTCCTCAGGGAGGGCTTTGTTTGGGGGTGCTCCCTACACTGAAGTCGGAGGCTTTCATTTCTCTGGAGACTCTAAAGCCAACGGATCAGCAGAATGCACATTTAAAGTATTGTTCTAATTGTGAGTATGGGGGTGGGGTGGGCTGGGATGGTGCACGTGAGTGCCTTTGACCTCAGAGGCCAGAAGAGGGGCAGCTCCCCTGAAGCTGGGGTTATTGGCAGTTGGGAGCCCTTAGTTGTGTGTGCAGGACAAAACCCCAATCCTCTGCAAGATCAATATGTGCTCTTAATTGCCGAGCCATCTTCTGGCATCTTAAGGTAATTTGTAAGTGAGTAATATGCAAGTGTGACGTGGAATTCAAAGGGGCATGTGGTGAAAGCTCTCTTTCCCTCTCACTCCTTCATGCCTGGCTGTTACAGTTACAGGTGACTTGATTTTTATAAAAGCAGTATACAGCGTTGCTTTCTTTCCCCCTACATGTGAATGTCGGCACATTGGAGACAGATTTATACTTTTTAAAAAATTGAACATTATACTGGGGCAATTATAGTCAATATCTATTCACACAGAGCTGATGTGTTTGCATGTTTTACCAAGTTTGTGAAGTCCTTCCCTGTGGATGTGCCTTGGTTTTCTAAACAATCTGCCGTCATTAGACTCTAGGCTAAGGTTCTAGAATTTAGATTACATTCCTAACAAACACATGAGCAGGGCAGCAGCAAGGACCTGCATAAATCTTACTTTACCCACGTATGCTCACATTTAGCTCTGTGATCATCAGCTGCTGAGAGTGAGGTTCCTGTGTAGGAAGCAATGGCCACCTGTGCAGGACAGAAGCTGCCGTGTTCCCAGTGTGTTTGTAAAAGAGGATTCCAAGTGGGTGCCATCTGAGATGAGGTGGGACTTCCTGCTAGTCAGATGAGGTGGGACTTCCTGCTAGTCAGATGAGGTGGGACTTCCTGCTAGTCAGATGAGGTGGGACTTCCTGCTAGTCAGATGAGGTGGGACTTCCTGCTAGTGAGGAACATGTGTGCATCTGGCTCTTAGTCTCATATTCTGCAATGTTCTCACTGCTTTGTTACCCCTGGCTCAAACTCTTCTCACCAAGGATGCTGTCTTTTCTCCCTTTTGTTCCTGGCTTGTGCCCACAATAAATATTTGATGCCTGGTGTCAAGTAGCCTGACTCTGGGACTCCCCAACCATTTCTTAAATATCATTTTGTTCTTCGGGTATTTCTTGGGTAAATTTGACATGCATGAGTTGCTCCCTCATTGGCTTTCTGAAACAGCAAGAACAATTGTGACTGCCTCGCTGTAGACCTGGAGGTAATTGTCCAAATGCAGCCGTGAAATGGACTCATTAGGGGCTTTTAAGCATTCCTAGCCCTCAGTTTTTCTCTACACTGTGGTACATAATGTTCCATTTCCTCTTAACCTGGAGTAGTTAAGTACTGGTAAAGAAAGTTGGACTGACTGAGGAACAGTCTCATCCTGCTAGGTTCCTACAAAGCCAGGGAACAACTTCGAATAACATCTCCTGTTCTCCACACTGCTCAGCCTCACAAAAGGGATCGCCTGCCCGTTGCCAGAGGAGAGAGTCTGTGAAACCTTTCCTTGGTTTTCTTTTTCACTGCTGAGATTGCCTTACACTCCAAACTGTTGGCCTTGATCTCTTTTAAGTTTGTTGTTGTTGTTGCTGTTGTTGCTGCCTCTGGCTTCAGATCATTAGGGCTGGTACAATTGGCAATGGTGTGCGAGCGTGCAATATGTTTTTATCAATAAGCCTCCCAATCAGTGTTACCCACGCCATGGCCGCACGCCCACTGCTGTCTGTCACGCTCAAGGTGGCTCGGGTAATCTAGGATGTCCTCCTGGTGCAGCCTTTGGGCCTTTGTCTAGCAGGCAAGCCCATCAGTCTTAGTGTGGGGAAATGGGACTGCAGCTTTCAACTTAGATCCCTTGCAAATCCTGCAGGGAGACAGACAGCAGTAGAGCCTCTGATTCTGGGAGTGGGCGGGGCTTCCAGATTTGCCTGGATTCTTTCCTGTGGAGGAGAGAACTCAAATATCCTCTTGGCTTTGGCTTTCCCAGGTGTTTCTCTTAAAGTGTGCCTTTCTGTGGTTATGAGGCCTCGGGGGATCTGAGATGGAGTAGGTAATTATTTGGAGAGCTCATTCCCCATCAGATGCTGGTAGCAGCTATTTTTAGGTCTAGCAAGGCAACTCATAACTGTTAGGCCAGCAGTACCCACATGAAAGCTTGGTTTGTGCCAAAGTGGACCAGGGCTGTGGTCGTTCCGGGGCAGGGTTTACAGTATGTGTCATGGTTTCTCTTAGAACTCTCTGCCCAAGAACTGGCTCAGTCACAGTCACAGGGGAGGAGAATAAGGGGAAAATGGGAGGGAGGGAGGAATGGGAGGATACAAGGGATGGGATAACAATTTAGATGTAATATGAATAAATTAATAAAAAAATTTTTTAAAGAACTGGCTCATGGCTGAGTGCTGCCTGGCGTACTCCAACTGTCTCCTTCTGAGGGGCAGGAATGAAGAAAGCAGCTGTCCATCTCAGCACTGAGTGTTTCTAAAATTAGTTCTTGGCTGTGGTCAGTCTATGCCAATCCAAGTAGACCTTAGGGAAATCATAATCCTAATTTCCCATCCAAATAAACAGTCCATGTATAATGCTAAGGAAATGAGCGGACTTCATTGTGGTTGGGGAGATCCAGGAGGCTGCGTCCACTCTTGTGAGATTTTTTTTTTCCAGAAATATACCCCATTACCACCCCCTTGACCATGGCCAGAACAATGATGGCTTATAAATACTGTACCAGTCATGGTCAAAGGTACTTCATGGATGTGATGACATTAGAATCTTGAAATGATCTTCTAATTATAAGAATTCCTTTAAAAAAAAAAAAAAAAAAAAAAGAGAGAGAGAGAGACAAAAGGGTCAGAGAATGTGAAAGAAGCAAATAGGGAAAAGGAAAGCTCCAAGCCAAGGCGCGGAGGCCACATCTGGGAGCTGGGAAGCCAGGACCACAAACTCCTTCAGAACTTCACAGAGACACGTCGCCCAGACTCCCCCTTGCTTGGGAATACTCATCTCATACTCCAGCCTCTGACACAGTAAGATAATAAACTGGCCTGTGGATTTGCTTGAGACATTCATCTACGCCCCCCCACCCCCCCCCCCCCCACCCCCACCCCCACCTCCACCCCTGCCTGTGTCTTCCAATGCACCGGCCTCTTCTTTTCACAGGAGCACTGAGGAGGCTGGAGAAATGGTTCAGTGGCTGCGAGCTCTTGCTGTTCTCACAGAGGGTCAGAGTTCAGTTCCCAGAACCAGCACCAGGTGGTTCACAACAGTCCACAGCAACCCCGCCCACCTGACACACCTTCGCATACCCCACCTGACACTTTCGCATCCCTCTTGTACTGAGTGTACACAGAAAAAAAGTAATCAATTTAGTCATTGTTATCTCACACATTTCAGCCCAGTATGGTGGCACGCACCTTTAATTCCAGCAGCATCGGGATTGTTGGCCTGTGTTCAAGGCCAACCTAGTCTACATAGTGAGTTCCAGGACAACCAGGACTACATAGATAGACCCTACCTCAGACAGACAGACAGACAGACGGATCCCTCCACACTTCCTGTGGCTCCTGAGCACCACCACCCCAATGTAAGGCTTAGTTTACTGGAGTCTCTTCATGTGACTTCCCTAGGCAGCTTGTGATGGACTTTCTCTGTCTCTGTAGAGATCATGAAGGCTGAAGGACAGTGTAGGAAACCATGTGACTTTCCTGGAGGTTTATGTGAAGAAATCCAAGGAGGACCATGAGGCCGCATCCTTCACTGACAGAGAGTCAGAGAACCTACGGAGCTTCCTAGACAGTGTCAGTCACTTGCCTTTCTCCCAGGAACAGGCAGGGTCACATGACTGTGTAGTTTTTTCTTTTCTTTTTTTTTTTTTTTTTTTTTTCTTTTCTTTCTTTTTTTGGTGTGGTTGTTGTTTCTTTTCTTTTCTTTCTTTCTTTCTTTATTCACTTTTTCCCAAAGGGATTTGTATTACTTTAAGAATTTCAGTTCTTGAAAGACTGAATTGGAATTTGAATCAAAGACCAGATTATTAACTTGATTCTAGTCTTTCTGAATTTTGAATAATTATTCTGTAATTATACTGGGAAAGAGATCAAGCTTTTTTTTTTTTTTTTTTTTTTTTTTTTACTGTTCTCTGTATTTATAGTTAGTATTATTCCTACATGAGTTATTCTTCTTCTCAAATTTCAGCCAGCATATATTTATTCAGATTTGGAAAGGAGTTCTTTCTGTTATTCAACAACCCGAATTATTAACTATTTTTGCCTTAATCAAAATCATATTAAAGGCTGAAGTCCCAATACTCCTCATTGTTTATTTATAGCAAGGAAATGAACTTTCATGGTTTTAATTTGTTGGCCTGGTTCGGAGTTTTTAGGAATTAATCTTTGTGAAACGTTTTCTCAAATGAAAGTTGTCAGTGAGGTGAAGAAAAACATTGTTTTGTTGTATTTTAGGGCTTCCCAAAAGACAAGGCAGTAGCCATTACTAAAGCAAGCAAATGGAAACACTTAGGACCAGACAGTCAATACTCCAGCTTGTCCTGGAGGTCGGCTTGCAGACAGCCTTCAGTTGACAAGACAGAGTTCAACGCCAGCTCTGTCCAAGGAGGGAAATGTGTGAACAAATGGGTTGTAAGTTCTAAGACCACAGTGGATGGGGAGGTTTGTAAAGGCTGCGGTTGCAGCTCAGTGGTAGAGCCTGGGGCCCTGCGTTTGATCCCAAGCATCACTGAGAGAGGAAAAGAACCAGTGCTGCACTGAACAACCTAGCTCCAACCCAGCAGCCCCTCCCTTTGGTTGCAGCCCTCATGAATTTCCATACGAATAGTCAACAGGCTTAAACAGGATGAGTCTCTTTCTGAACAAAACTAAAAATGCTCTTCATTCTCTGTGCATTGTCCTGTGGCTGGCCAAGGCTGTCTAGAGCCTGCATAACTGTGAGCACATGCCCCTAGCTCACATGAAGTGATGTGTCCCAGAAAAGAAAAGAAAAGGAAAGGAAAGAAAAGGAAAGCAATAAAAATGCAACCAGTGTGTTTGAAAAATGTAGAACATTATTTAATAAGTATATGGTTGAGATACAGTAACATTTTGAGGGAGAAACCATAGAAATATTGGAAGCCGGGCGAAAGAAAAATGCAGTTATCAATTCCAGGAAACCCGAAGAATGAGGAACCATTTATCATATGTCATCTCACACTCTCATGAACACTGGGTTGAATTAATACCGGTTCACCCAGTGAGGTCTGAAAAAAGGAGTTGAGGATGGTAGAGATGAGTGCCATTAAAACTTTATCCATGGGGCTGGAGAGGTAGATGGCTCAGAGGTTAAGAGAGCGGGCTGCTCTTCCAGAGGTCCCGAGTTCAATTCCCAGCAACCACATGGTGGCTCACAACCATCTATAATGTAATCTGGTGCCCTCTTCTGGCATCCAGGCATACATGCAGGCAGAACACTGTGTGTGTGTGTGTGTGTGTGTGTGTGTGTGTGTGTGTGCAGGCAGAACACTGTGTGTGTGTGTGTGTGTGTGTGTGTGTGTACACATAATCTTTTTTTAAAAAAGACTTTATCCATGGAAGCAGCATGGAAGCAAAAGGCAGAAAGTTTAAAGTGAAGGTACAAGATTCAGCATGAAACGCCACAGCTTCCTTTCCAGCAGCTGCTCCAACTGCACCGTACCTGATGGAACTGTGTTGTCTCTGCATTGGGTTAATTTCCATCTGTGGTTTTCCTATTTTCAACAACTTTTAATAATAAAGTTTAAAATAAAAAAGTTATAAGTCACTGGGGTGGCAGAGGCAAGTAGATCTCTGAGTTTGAGACCAGTTTTGTTTATTGAGCAAATTCCAGCATGGCCAGGGTCCCATAGAAACTGCATCTTGAAAAACCAAAAGAAAAAGAAAGAAAGAAAAAGAGTTGCAAGTCAAGAAATGTTAGTTAACCAAATTATTCAGAAACGTGGAAGCAAACATGTAGGAATCATTGGGAGAGAATTAGTGGCAGGTGCGTGGATGGTGAGTGTGAAAACAGGAGTTTGAAGGCTACAGAAAGCTGGGGGCTTTGCTTATAGCAGTATCAAAAGTGGCCCAGAAGTGATGCTTCTTCTTTTCTTTTGTTGGTGGAAAACAAAGCTGGGATAAGCCTTGGTCCAGGCATCACACTAGGCTAGGCCCTGCTTTCCTTAATATCATGGCAGGGAAACACACTCCTAGCACCCAGGGTTCCATTTCTGTCTTTCCACTCTCATTCCAAAACGCTGGCAGGGACAAAGTGCTCCCTGCTCTCTCAAATAGAATCAAGCATGGAAGCTTTGTCTTTTAGAGGATAGCATTGCTTCTTCAATCCCTTTCTGTAACTTACACTAATATCAGTAATTTACTCATGAAAAGAAGTAGCCAGATGCCTGAGTGAGGTCCTGTGGCCTTTATCTTTCACTGGCCTGTAAGTATTACTACCAAACTGGTGCAGTTGCTTTAAAATGTCAACACGTTAAGAAGGTTGGTGTTATTTTCCTTTTGGTTTTTCGAGAAAGAATTTCTCTGTGTAGCCTTGGCTGTCCTGGACTCGCTTTGTAGACCAGGCTGGCCTCGAACTCACAGAGATCCACCTGCCTCTGCCTCCCAAGTGCTGGGATTATAGGTGTGCACCACCATGGCCAGAGTCAGGTTTTCTTTTCTTGTCATGATCCTTTCATTCGGTATCTCCTCTGCCGCTGGACTAGCAAAGGCATTTCCTCTAGTGTATGACTGATCAACACTTCCCAAAGATAACACCACGTAAGCTGCATGTTCAATATTGGACTTTTCCAGAAGCCACAGGCTTTGTAATAGAGGAATAGCAGAATGGAAATGATGCATTGAATATGCTTTATGCAATCCACTATATCTGGAATTCATTTCAATATCCACTCAGAAAAAAGAAACTAATTTCAAATATCTAAATATCACTGGAGTCTCTGAAGTCCTTGGTCTGCAAATTTCTGTGTGTATTTTGCATTTTAGCACACTACATTGAGACAGAAATACTCGATTTGTATTTAGATTTTGTGGAAATAAGAGTCAACGAGAAGTGCTCTCAAAAATTAAAGTGGTTTCAAACATACGTTAAAAGCTTCCTGATAACTGGCCCTGGTGAAGGCTTTACCTTAAGATCGAATTGTCAGAACCTACGATAGACAGATTCATTCTCCTGACCCTTGTAGCTGTTCTGCAGATGCTGGCAGCAGGTGGCTGGTGGCAACTGTGGCAGCATGCTACACTAGACTATCTAGTCAGGAGTCCCGGGGCACAGCACCTGTTCCGTGTTCAAAACTCTTCTCTTCAAGTCTGAAGCCACAGAGACTGGAATATTCAGCCACAAGCTATACATGGCTACATTTATCTTCAGAACATTGACGCGGGCGCTAAAACATAAGGCATTTCTAAACAATGATTCTCCCTTTAAATGGAAAATATGGACAAATTTCATATATATATATATATATGTATATGTATATATACATATATATTCTTATTTTGCATGGTGCTGAGTTGCTGAAAGACACGTGCACACTGGTACACATTGTGCATATTAGATTTTTTATTCCTATTTATAAACCAATTAAAAGTTAAAAGCATGGAAGTGTTGCGGAGGCACAGGCCACTAGAGCTTATATTTGTGACGTTAGAAAGAAGACACAGGACATAATTTTTAGCAAGTATTGGTTGCCACAGAGACAGAGTCAAGATGAGGATTTAGATGGTTGAGAGGCAGCAGCTCCGGGGAACTCTTGTTTGGTTATGTGGACATGTGACACGGAAAGAAGAGCACCCGTAAACGCTATGTTACCCAGCGGCCTCCTATGTGGGATGGAGCAAAATGCCACTTGGACCGTTGGCGAAATGACGTAGAAAAATGTGCACAGAGCTATTCCAGCCCCGGGAGGGAGGCTGTGGCATTTGTACACCATTTCCTCAGTCATTAGGGCTGCACCCAGGAGGCAACTATTCAGGGCCTAATCCTTATTGGTCTAGAAAAGCTATTTGGTCAATGAAACCCAGACGGTGGCAGTTAAAAAAGAGAACAGTGTGTGCCGGAAAGCATGCATGGTAATAGACTAGATCCGACAGACACTTCGACTTACGGTGCACAATGTGCCAAAAGGACATGGAGAGTGGGATTGATTCAGGTTCCAGATTTGCCCAGCTGTTTCTCGGCTTAGACCTGAGGACCAAAGAGAACCACTGGTCCCTCTCCCCTGAGAACAACTGTGAGAGGGATAAAGGCTAAGGAGATGTAGGGACCAATTGTATATATAGGGGTCAAAACTCTTTGCATAGCAAGGCTTGTCACACCCAGTCCCCGCTGTTTTCACTGCTTTGCAACTGGGAAAGCCTGCCTCCTGTCCGTTGAGGCTTTACTGTGCTTTCTCGTTCCAACAGCTAGCCCGTTACCTGACCTCAGTATTGCTGAGCTCACAGCTCATGTCATCTTACCGCCTTCCAGAAATCGGAGTAACGAAGTTTGCTCCCAAAGAGGGACTTCCCGAGGTGAATTTTGAACAAAGGGGTTCTCATTTCTATGCCTCAAAGGCAACCTGTCGGATACTAAAAAGAAGCAGATGAGTCAGGTCATGAGACACTTTATAATTAGGCAGTAAATTGGGTATTCCAGATCACTGACAAATAAACAAGTGTGCAAGAGGCGGGTGCTAACCTTCCTGGTTAATGCAGCACTATAGCTACAGTACATCGTAATCCAGAGACTTGGTAGGGTCAGGTAACGAGTGCTTTTAGTTGTAGTTCTAGAATCTTCTGTGGCTTGTTAGTGGTGATGTGATAGGGAATAGATGGCATTTTTCTAGTAGTTATAAATAATGCAAAACGTAGCCCATGCCTCCTTGGATCGTGCAACTGTTTCTGACTGAAGTGTATACCTTTTCACTACCTCAAGAGAGTGACGCCAACTTGGCTGTTAATTACCAACCCAGCCGTGCTAATCTTTGACCTTAAAGACAATTTTTCTATTTATTTGCTTCAGAATTTCCTTTCATTGATCAATGTGGTTTAGGATGTCAACCCTTTGGTCTTCCAGAAATGGCTTGTTTTAGTTTTTTCATGACTACAGTATAAAATCTGAGATGATCAGCTTATACAAATAAAAGTGTGCCTGGCTCACGATTTTGGAGGTCTCTGCTCATAGCCAGTTAGACACGGTGCTTTGGGGTTTATGTTAGGGCGGCATATCATGGTGCGAATACATCAGTGGGGGAGCTACCGTCCTCACGGCAGAGAGGAAACAAAGGAAAAAAAGACCTGGAGTCCACTACCACCTCCATGGGCGTGTCCCTGGGTGACAGAAGTCTTCCAACCAGGCTCCACCTCTTAAAAATGCCACCACTCCCCGAGAGAGCGATGGACCATGGAACAAGGCACTAACACGGGGCATTGAGGGGATCCTTTTCTCAGAGTGACTTGCCTAGTCTGAGTGTCCCTGTCAGTAACTGACTAGGGGGTCTTTACAGGGTTCAGGAGTTATAAGTTGTCTCTAAATCCATGTCTTTTTCCACACAGGTGGCAGTTAATCTAATGTGCAGGGTTTGCGCTAACTGTGGTGTCTTACACATTTATTTTACACAAAAGTGCAACTGATGTGAGAATGTTCTCGTGTCCTGAGCATATGCTTTTGAGCTTCTTTAGCTGACTCTGTCCACTTCTTCTTCAGCCAACATTCTGGACTGAGTGCATTGACTGTTAGAGCCGTGGGCTGCAGTGAGCCTTTAGTTTTAAGGTTGCTGAAAGCTTAATAAATCTTGCGCAGTCGCCCAGCTAGATGCTATAGCAAATTATTCTATTTAATTTTATTTAAGACTTTTAGGAAGAGAAAAAAATGTGTTGGAGAATTTTAGTCCTTCATAATCTCCTGTCTTACGGTTCCGTTAATCTGCTCCTGAGAGATTTACAGACACTGAGCTTTTTCCAAACCAGAATTCAAGTGTAAAATGTTTTATAGATGAGCAAAAGGTTCTTAAGCTTATTTGCTGTGATAAGAGTGAGCCTATTTCACACGAACTCTGGTGCTCTATATTTGACCACGTCCCCTGGATGGGGAGGCCTGGTGGCACTCAGAGGAAGGATAGCAGGCTACCAAGAAGAGACTTGACACCCTATGAGCATATACAGGGGGAGGAGGTCCCTCTCAGTCACAGTCATAGGGGAGGGGAGTAAAGGGAAAATGGGAGGGAGGAATGGGAGGATACAAGGGATGGGATAACAATTGAGATGTAATATGAATAAATTAATAAAGTATATATTTAAAAAAGAGTGAGTCTAACTGAAACCCCATTGTTGTAAAACCAATCAGTACTCTGCAATTTATTTCACTTCAACCTCAACCCCTTGTATCATAATCGTTACAAAAACTAAAAGTAAGTTATTTATGAGTCTGATTTACTGATCATATTCCAAGAGAAATGCTATAGATGGACCCAGAAGGCTTCGGTTTCTACCTCGCAGTACCCCTTGTGTCTCATGAAAATTCAGAGACATTCAAGACCTTGACAATAGGAACTCACACGAAGTTTTTTTTTTAAAGATGTAGTATAGGCAGCCGTCCCACGGGAAGGAAAGAGGTCCTTCCTTACCAGCATCCCCCTTAGTGATTTTCTGACCTCGCAGAAGTCAGCTGTCATTGGTTGTAATGACAAATCCCACTGTGCGAACTCAAGTGCCCTTCAGTGACATACCACAGTTGACCGTTTCAAGTTTATAGCAGAGAGCCAGGCTGGCCCACATTGACCCATGCTTGTCTAACAACCCAGAAACATTCCCATTTTGAACTTAAAGATCTTCTGGAGAAATTTTTACCACCTGGCTTGCACCCTGTTTGGCCCCTAAATAATAAAAGTTTAGGCTTTAATCAGTCCCGCCTTCAGTTTAAATTTTCATAGCAGGAAGTACCTTCACTGCCAAAAACTAAGAGTGGGTTCCCTACAATATTTTTCCTACCCCCCCCCAAAATGTGTGAAAATGCATGGATCACATGAAAGGTGTGTGGTTCTATGCGTCAGATGCATCTCCCTGAGGTAAACAGGCTAATAGGGCACCTGGGAGCTGCTGTATGGGACCGTCACTCCTTCAAGTCTACGATGGCTTTGAGTGCTTGTACCAGACAGGTGTTCACAACGCAGCTGGATGTAAAGATTCTTTTCTGAATGTATAAAGACTCTAGAGGTTAGTCCTACTGTGGATGCTGGTGAAATGACAGAAGGGAAATTAAGTTAGAGGGCACCTAGGAATGTCATGAAAGTATTGTGAGCTTCAGGGATGACAGTGTGGAATGCGGTAGGGCTGTAGGGCTCAGCATTTTGGAGTTTGCCACTGAGTGGTCATGGTAAATGGAAGACGCAAGAAGAGAAATGTCCAGAGCCAGGATAACTGCAGATTTGGCTTGATCGGGGCTCAGTCTTGATCTCGGCTGTTCCCAGCCTCTTCCATGCCTCTCCGTCTGAGGGAAGTTCTTCCTTTGTCCCTTGCAGTACTGAGCACCAAAGCTTAGCCTCCCGGGAACCCTTATTTAAGACCAGGATTTGGCCACCTTAGCTCAAAGGACTTGTATTGTGACAGGAGGAGGGTGGTGGCAGGCAGACCGATTTGTATGTTTGCACTGGCGAGGTAATGGTATCAATAAAAGTTAACGTGTCCTTAGTGGTTTTCCTATGGTGGGCCCTGTGCCAGGTGGTTCGATGTGAATTACCTCATTCATAATAGGATGGAGTATTTCCTGCTGCTAGGTACTTTTCTTCAAGAACCCTTGTGGTTAAGGTCAGTAATGGAGAACTGGGTGTGTGGAAGGGGTGTGGGAGGTTGTCGGGGAGACAGAAGGTATGAGGTCATCGGCTGGCAGAAGGCAGAAAGGTCTAATGAGCATGGCAGTCACGCATGTCAATGGAAGCAAATGGCTCCTACAGTCCTTCTCTCTGTTTTCCCTCACATGGTGATGTGGAGGCCTAGAAAAAGCAGACTTGGCAGGGGGAGTTCTGTGGATAAATAGGAGATCAAAAGAGTGGGGCCTGTTTTGCAAAGAGTTTCTAAGTGTGGTGTGTGGTCCAGGCTGGATAGGGAGAGAAGCAGAGTGGAGACTGATGGGCGAGAGTGAGCAGAGAAAGATGGAGAACAGGAAGTCATGTCTGGAAAGTTTCAGACTGGCGGGGTCTCTAATGGGAGCACGGGCAAAGAGGAAACACAGAAAACACATCTGAAGTGGACCAGAAAACATGTCTAAAGTGGACCAGAGGAAGGAGTGATGTGCGGGCAAACAGCTGCCTGGGCTGTTTGGTTAGGTTTAATTCTGTTAATGGTGGAACTCTAGTCCAAGTGATGGTTAAATTAGAGGGAACTCGGTGATGGGAGAGATAAACAAAAAGTTAGCAGAGGGAAGGGTGGGAAAATGCAAGTCCTGTAGGGAAAAAAAAGTCAGAAGAGTTTTGGGAAGTAACTGTCACAAAATTCAGGATAATGAGGTATGCTACCTGTCTCCTGGCTCTGCAGTGTGAGGAGTTGGGTTTAATAAACACATATTTAAATTCCCTTCTGGTCTTCTATTAATTATAATTCAGGGCAAGCTGTGCAGGTGTTGGGAAATGATCCCAAGAAAGAGGTGAAGGGGCCATTCCTGACCCAACTTTCCAAAAGACAGAGGAAGGATTCTGGAACAAAAGTACGAAATTAGGCTGGATTAGATTATATCAGACACTTATCACAATTTATGGTTGGATGGTCTGTCATAAAAGAATGTGAGTGGGGAGTGGGAAGCCTGGAGTTCAGCAGTGCTTCAAGTAAAAGCTAACAAGGGCCGTCAGACAGAGCAAAAAAACCACTAGCACGTCACAGGGCCAAGTAAAGGAAGAGGCATCAGTTGTCAATTGCTCATGTTATGGAGACAGCCAAGCTTCTCTCTCTCTTCTTAAATCTCCTGCAGCCACCAAGTCATGGCCTCTGACCAGGATTTTCCCAGTATGTAGTAGATGGGGCAACATGAACTCTTAGGCATGTTCAGGAGGCGGCTGCTGGCATTATCAATGATGGGACCACTTGAGGGATGGCTTGAAAGATGAGCCACGAGCATTCAGTGCTGGCCAGTGCTACACAGAAAGAGCTAGAAGCTGTGGAAAGAAGCTAATGAGAAATATTTAATATGAGAATTACAATACTGTGGGGGAAAAGCACAATGAATATGTTAAAATGCGAGATGGATACAGGTGATAAAGAGTTGGTGAGTGACATCGCAGCTTGAGAAACGATTACAGTCTGGGTCCTAAGGGTCCCCCAAGGCCTGGACCTCAATGTGTAGCAGTATTTGGGGGGACGGTGAGACCTTTCAGAGCTGAGGACTCGTGGAGACAGCTTCCAGTCACTGGAGACATGCTCTGCAGGGAACTGGAACACTGGCCTAGTGGCTGTTTTTCTCTGTCATGTGCTTCTGTTGTGAATGATGCATGTGACAGTCACCAAGGTCAGGGGAGCCAGGAGACAGTGACTGAAGCCTCCAGTGCTGGGGTCCTGGGGGAACCATTTCCCCCTAAATTGCTTTCTCCAGGCATTTTTTTTCCCTCAGCGACAGAAAGGCAATCCCGAAACTCACAAAGTAGCCAGGATAGAAAAGGATGCTGTAAAGACCTAAAAAAAAAAAAAAAAAAAAAAGGTCTGCTGTGCATCTGTGAGAATGGCTGAAATAAAACCCAGCAACTATATCAAAGTCTGGACAGCGTGGTGAGAAAGTCGAAAATGAGGACGTCGCTGGTGGAATGCAAGGTGTGAGAGCAAATCTTCAAAACGCTTCACAATTTTTCTAAAACTCAAGTGCTCAACCACCATATACCCTAGGAGTTGCACTCTTTGGCTTCTGTCCCAGAGAAATGAAAATTTACATTCATATATAAAATAGCTACAGGAATGTTTATAGCAGCTTTACTCACAAGAGCCCCAAACTGACAGGAAACCTATGTCTGTCATTCGGCTAATGGTTGAATGAACTGTGGTTTATAGCACAGCCTGTGCTATGAAATTCTACTCAAGAATGAAAGAGCATAAATTAGCGACGGATGTTTGGGTGAGTGGCAAAGGCATTATGCTAAGTTAAAGAAAATTATTCTGAAAGATGTGTGTGTGTGCATGTCTGTGTGTATAGATATATAAACATATATGTGTATATATGTGTGTTTGCATGTCCATGTGTTTATATATATATACATATATGTGTATGTGTGTGTGTTTCTTAAGTTCTTAAGAGTTGGGGAAAAGAAAGATGACAGGAAGGGAACTCTTGGTGGTGACTGAATGTTTCAGAGCCTTCACTGCGTCATGGTTTTATGATCCTATGCATGTGATAACTGTCGTAGAAATGTGGACATATTTTTTTTAAAACCTGTACGTGTAAAATCTTGTGATGTCCAAGTAATTTCTGTACTAGACCTAACTGCGCCCTTCAGTTCCCTGCTTTCCTAATGTAACTCAAGTATGTAAGACGGCACTGTTAAGCAGTGGGAAAGAACATGGTATATGTGGAAAAGGAGCACAAGCTCCACTAATAGGATCACAGAAATAAATGCAGAAGAGAAAACAGAGGGAGCGATAGCTGAAGAAAAGCATAAAGTCACATGTTCAAGGGTTAAAAGGAAAAATAAAAGACCTCGGACTGAATATGTCCATATCCCACCAAAGCAATGGGTGAGAGCCCACAAATAAACACGGTGACACTCACATGGACACTCTGACATGCAGCTCCGAGCAGAAGAGGGAAAGCCGACCGTGACGTGAGAGTGCTGAGAGCAGGTAGAACCACGTAGAGCCAAGTTCATCCAAAGGCAGCCAGAGAGCTGAGGAAACAAACTGAACAAGAGTTGGCTTGGGTTTCGTTCGTTTGTGCGCTTTTGCTTGCTCGTTTTTATTCGTGTCTGCTTCGGTGTGTACGCAGGTACATATGTGTGTATGCACAGAGGTCTGCAGGTTTCCATGTGGAGGTGCCAGGAGGAAGTCGGCAGTCCTCTTTGGTCATCTCCACCTTATATTTTTAAGCAAGGCCTCTTCAATTGAGCTCAGAGCTCACCTCATGGAGACTAGTCTAGCCAAGCAGTTTGCTCCAGAGACCTAGTCTTTCCTTTCTGAGCTTTGGAATCCTTGGGGGTGGCCACTATGCACACCCGGCTTTTCCTAGATTTTGGAGCTCCAAACTATGACCCTCAGGCTTTCTGTGTGGTAAGCCCTTTAACTACAGAGGGATATCCCATGCCCACGATCAGCAGTTTTATTAGACTATTGATTGTTAGCACACTATGTTGTAAAACTACCAGAGAAAATTAGGGAACGATATAGATTTGACAAAAATTACTGTTTAATCACTGAGATGTTTGTAACTATCAGAGAACAGGCCGTACTTTACTAAAAAAAAAAATACAAATAGAACCCTTTTCGCAAAAAGGATGATCAATTCCAAAAGATTGTGCTCCTTGGCGACAAAGTCATAACCACCAAGAGCTGACTAAAAATTGCCATGTGCTTGACATAAATTACACACTACTAAATTAGCAACCTTCAGTTTTAAAATGATGTCTGTTCCTTTATAATTTGTTTACGTCTTTCAGAGAAACATCATTGCATGATTCTCTTCATTTAGTCCCAATGTTTATTTAGTTTATTGCTAGTAGCTCCATGGTGTCCATTACTGCAACACATCGACCATTTTACCCTTGGCTTCTCATGGATTAAAGTGTTTGGGAAACTCTTCAGTTTTGAATGTTTATTAGAATCTTATGTTTTACTAAATGACCTTGCCATTTCGGTTGCAGAACTATGCTGGCGTTGGCGCACATGGTCATAGTTGGCATTCTTCCTTTGCACAACAGAGTAAGACCACGAGTGGAAAGCATCATTTCCACTAACATATCAGTGGCCAAGTAGTAGTAAGCATAGGGCAACACCTAGCTGCAAGAGAGTCTTGGTGTTAACATTTTTACTGCCAGCCTATGCTCAGCTAAAATGCTAATATTGTAAGGCACAGAAGACCAAATACAGGCATAAGGCAACAAGCTCTGCAAGATAGACACATGCTTTATGCCTTTAACTTGTTAATGTTCTAAACATCTCCACAATATTTTCTGACATTGAATCATTCTCGTGATCTAAATAAATTCCACCTGGACATGAAAATTGTCCTAATATACTGCTGGGTTCTATTTGGGAGAGCTGGATGCAGAAGTTCTGCATCTGCGTGTATTAAAAATGTTTGTTGATGCAGAAAGTAGTAATAACCTTCAATTTACATGGCACTTTGCTGTTTTAAAATCGTTTCATACGTATCCTGCTTGAGAACTGACAGCAATCAGAAGCTGACTACGTTTTTGTAAATGAACTATCTGAAGTGTATATGTAGGAAATATTTACAAATGAGCACTGAATGTTTTCCTTATAATCGCCTAAATCCTAGAGAGCTAAGACTAAGGCACACTAAAGCACAGGCTGGGAAGAGAAGAGGATACAGGAATGTTTACACTACCCAAGGTGCAGAAGGAGGAATGGGCAGCAGGCTCCATCATGGCTTTGCCCTCTGCTGGCCTTCTAGGGATGTCACTGATGCAATGACTAAGCAGCCTGGCGAGTGTGTAAGCAGAGGCTTTCTCGTCATCAAACACTCCCAGGCTTTGTAAGCTTTGGGTCTCTGGCCACACACGTATATCAAGTGAGACCGTGGCTGCCGGATGCTGTCGAGGATAGAGAAAACACTAAAATTCAAGGAGGTGCCACTGGCATTTGGTGGTGGTGGCAGTCATGGTCACACATCATTGTCTGTAACTGCCAAGGCTTTCCAGAATACACAGTGGTTACATAACAGCAATCACTCACCACTCCAAGGCCTGAACCACATTTGGGGACAAAAATAGATGGTGGGCTGATGTATTTTCATTGAGGAGGCATTTGCCACGAAAGTGCCTACCAGTCCCAGTAAATATGGAGTTAACCAGACAGCTTAGTCTCTGTGGATTTTACCACACAGTGTATGCTATCTGTATGTCACATCCGTGGGACGACAAGTCCCTAGTGTCTCGTAATGCAAAGTACACCGACAGAGTTCAGCAACAGAGCCGCGTTTAATGCGGAGGCTGCTTCAGGGGTCTCCCGGCAGCCCTGCCACACTGGCCAGCTCCAGTTTCTCTCCTTTCCTGTCTCTTACACATCAGCAGCTGTACATCTGCTGCAGGTATACAGGGATGAAGTAAAGATCATGGAAGAGTGTGACTACCCATGTCACTGCAGGTCTCCTTCAAGCAAATGAGGTCCTGGAACTGCTTCTTGGCCTGGATTTTATGCACTTATCAAAATAATTGATTCAAGTGCAGTTAACTCTATGCCAGTTTTGGGTTGGTTGGTTGGTTGGTTGGGTTTTTGTTGTTGTTGTTGTTAGCTTGATTTGGTTTGATTTTTCTGATACCTTAGATACCAATTTAATTTTTATTATTTATGTGTATGCCTGTATAGACTTATATGCAACATGTGCATTTAGGATCCCACAAAGGCTAGGGAATCACGTCAGATCTTTTGGAGCTGGAGTTACATGCAGTCGTAAGCCCCTTTCGTGCGTTCTGGGAACTGAACTCCTCAGGTCCTCTGGGAAAAGCAGCAAATGTGCTTCCCCACTGGGCCATCTCTCAAGCCCCTGGGCATTCAGTCCTCAGTGACTGTCCCACTGGGATAAATTCATATCCCCAGTACATCTTTACCATATTTAGTCTGAAGTACCAAGAGAAATACTCTGAGAATCTCATCTTTTTCTTCACTATCAGACTTGACAGTTATTACAAATATCAGAAATGAGTGACACTGGCGTCCAGATGAACAGACCTGCTCCATTCACGTGTAGGATGAGGTATGTCCTGAAGTCCCCACAGCGGCAGAAACAACAAGCTGGCACTAGGCACTTAGGTTTAAAACAAACAGCTTAAAATAGTTAATTATACCTAACCCTGCAGAAAGAGAAAATGTTTTCTCAGGTCTCAGGAAAAAAAAAAAAAAAGATAATGAATAATTTAGAGCTTTGCCGCTATCTAAAACTTTCGGTGCTATTTCTAAAGTGCTGCCCTGGATTAAAACGCGCTGTCTGCTTCCAGAGAGCAACTCTCAGTGACTGTACTCTGGCGTCTCCAGTGTGGTCCCCTAATAGGAAAACTGCGGCTGGAAACAGGGCGAATAGCGCCAGGGCATTCAGGCCACCAGGTAGGGGACAGGTTAAAAGCTTTAAGCCTAAAAGCCTGGGGCAGGTTCGGCAAAAAAAGTAGGTCAACCTCACAGAAAACACAAGGTACAAAATAAAGCTGAGAGTTTAGGAGGAAACCAAATCACAGTCTAATCTCTCGACAGTCTGCTTATCCATGAAGAGAGCTCAATAAATGCCGTGTTGTGAGTAAGCCACAGTTGGTTGCTGAAGGTTTAAATATGGAAAGTAAAACTGTATGGCTTAGAAAAAGGCTTTTTAAAAATGAGGATTTCTGTGATCTTGAGTGGAAACAACCCCTTCAAACCAAGTATCCCAACTGGAAGCCATTCAAGGATATATTAATTTGGCTATTAAAATATAAATGCATGCCTGTCTGAGCGTGGAAATCCTCTCAATTTACCCCCCACATCCTGTCTTTCCAAAAAATCTAATCTAGAGTTTTAAATAAGCATGCCTAGAAAATGTAAACAAGGAAGCACATAGGAACCGTGGCTCGCTCTCCAGTACCGCACATCTCTAAATTAACGGCAGCTCTGCCATGAGCCCCACCCCCAGGCCAGATTAATCCAGAGTACAAAGAAGACATATTTCCATAGAGTCAAATCCTGGGAGCGGCCTTAATCCCTCACAAAACCCCAGACCACACGTAGCCATTAGCCAGAAAAAACACAGCACAGGAAGGGGACTACTGGATTGTGGGTAAATTCAGCCGAATTAGAATTCAAGCCATCAGTTTTCAGGAATTCTTAAAGACAGCAACACAAATTGAACATTCCCAGCGAGTGGCTTGATGGTCTTACAGCATCGACTGCAACAATTGTAGGATAGGATCGCTGAAAATGCATAACCAATGGCTGCTCTGCCTTCGTGTGTACCTGGGTGATGGTGGTGGTGGTGGTGGTGGTGGGTGGTGGGTGGTGGGTGGGTGGGTGGTGATGAGTGTGGTGGTGGTGATGTGGTGTGATGGTGGTGATGGTGGTGGTGGTGGTGGTGGTGGTGGTGGTGGTGGTGGTGGTGGTGGTGGTGATGGTGGTGGTGGTGGTGGTGGTGGTGGTGGGTGGGTGGTTGTGGTGGTGATGGTGGTGGTGTGGTGGTGTGGTGGTGATGGTGGTGGTGATGGTGGTGGGTGGTGGTGGTGGTGGTGGTGATGGTGGTGGTGAGGTGAGGATGGTGATGGTGGTGGTGATGGTGGTGGTGGTGGTGGTGGTGATGGTGATGATGGTGATGGTGGTGGTGGTGGTGGTGATGATGGTGGTGGTGATGGTGATGATGGTGATGGTGGTGGTGGTGGTGGTGGTGGTGGTGGTGATGGTGATGATGGTGATGGGTGGTGGTGGTGGTGGTGATGGTGGTGGTGATGGTGGTGGTGGTGGTGGTGGTGGTGGTGGTGATGGTGGTGGTGATGGTGAGTGGTGATGGTGGTGGTGGTGGTGGTGTGGTGGTGGTGATGGTGATGATGGTGATGGTGGTGGTGGTGGTGGTGATGATGGTGGTGGTGGTGGTGGTGGTGATGGTGGTGGTGGTGGTGATGGTGGTGGTGGTGGTGGTGGTGATGGTGGTGGTGGTGGTGGTGGTGGTGGTGGTGGTGGTGGTGGGTGGTGGTGGTGGTGGTGGTGGTGGTGGTGGTGGTGATGGTGGTGGTGGTGGTGGTGGTGGTTGTTTTCCAATGATGTAAAAATATTTCATAGTACAAGTAAGTGCTTCTATAGCAGTTAACTTTTAAAGTGTTTAATCAGCCTTAGTGAAAGACTGTCAAGGATATGGGACTGCAACTCACTAGAGAGCAAAGTCAAAGAGACTTGCAACACAGCCAACCCCCCCCCCCAACACACATGCACATGCATGCACGTGCACACAAGCACACCTATGCGTGTGTAATCTGGATCAGCCTAGCTGAGTGAACCCAGCCCAGCTTTCTGCCTGGCTCCAGCCTGTGAGCATCTACAGCAGAGTTTTGGAGTTTTTTTCCCCTGAATCTACAGCACACTAAATAATAAACGGGTTCCATTTCACTTCATCACACCAGGTAACGGGATATTTCCATCTGGAAGTCGGACTGTGTACACCAATCAGCTTACAGCTTTTCCTGTAGATTAAACTGTGGGATTCTATCCCATGTGTCAGCCACAGTGACAGGTTGAATGGGCTCCCCTGAATTTGGTGTCAGGCGCTTATGAAAAGACCCTGTGCATAATAAATTCTTAGAACTTACTGACACCTGCTCCTCACCCAGTGCCATGGCATAAGGACAATGACCCATATGGCTGGTGTCCAAGGAAAAGGCCTCCTTCCTTCAAGCTGTGTAATGACAAGGGCACCGTGGAGGAAGTGCATGAGAAGGCAGTGACAGTGTTCCAAAATTAGCTAACTTTATTTTCCCTTTACTTGGCCTGAGGTCACATAGCTGTTTCCATTGAATTGAGTAAAAAAAAAATAAGCAGAAAACAGCTCTGAGGCCATTATATCAGTTAGGCAATCCTATAGGAGCTCTTTGAGATCCCTGGCCTTGCTGGCTTGGGTACTGGCTATTGGAGAAAATGGCTTTTTAAAAAAATGGTACTCAGAGATCTGTAGTTGTTTATAGAGTAGATATGGGGGAAAGGGAGAGTGCACTGAGGTTGGTGGCAGAAAGCAGGTCATTTGATCCCGTGCCATGAACTGGAAATGCCTTTCAGTCTTTTGGGGGGAATTTATGGACGTATTCACTTGGACCAGATTCATAGAGCATCTTAGAGAGTAGGATTTCAACTCAGGAGCAGAATGTGTGTGTGTGTGTGTGGTGTGTGTGTGTGTGTGTGTGTGTGTGTGTGTGTGTGTGTGTGTGTGTTCGCGCATGTGCAACTGCGGCATATCTGGGGGCTGTTAGGTGTCTCAGCTTTGAATAAGTTTCCTGGAAGTTGAAAGGTTGTAGGGTTTGGATTCAAGGGGAACATGAGGCACGTTGCACTTTGGAGTATGGTTTTAATAGTGAACATGGTCCTGCGTGGCAGGGACTCTGTGGCGTGCTCAGAGTCCTTCTTAGAGATGTTAGAGGTAAGGAGGGATTCTGCAGCCAGGCTGCTTCTGAGCCAGTAATGATGATGGGGGGCGGGGGGCGTACACACGTGACTTTTATTCCTCGAGACCAAATTAGTGCAGTTTGGGGAACTGTCGACCAAAACGACGGCACTCGACAAAATGTCATGGCCCTGGCTAACAGGAAGTGATGCCATCACTCCGACGGCGCCCTCCCAAACGTTGCACTCCGGTTGCCACCCCTCACCCAACCCTCACTGCCCGCTTCCTCGCCCCTCTCGCCACAGGTGTGGAAGACATCGTGGCTATCATGATTCCTGAGCCCAAAGGGAAGGAGCTAGTGAGCCTGCTGGAAAGGAACATCACCGTGACCATGCACATCACCATCGGAACCCGGAACCTGCAAAAATATGTGAGCCGCACGTCGGTTGTGTTTGTCTCCATCTCCTTCATTGTGCTGATGATCATCTCGCTCGCGTGGCTGGTCTTTTACTATATCCAGAGGTTCCGATACGCGAATGCCAGGGACAGGAACCAGGTGAGTAGCTCGCTAAAGACAGCACGGCTCTGTAAGCTCAACACAGATGACACGTGCGGTCGTACACTTGTCATGACTCACAAGAAACAGGATGAGATTAGAAGTGTCTACTCACTCCAACACACACACACACACACAAACACACACACACTCACACACACACACACACACACACACTGCTAACTTCTACTGTGCAGTTTTTCAGAAATTTCTTGCACATTTGTATTCTAATGTTTTACTGGTGTTGTTATTTAAGATGTTCATGATTTATTGTGTCCCTCCTCCCATTGCTCGTTTTTTTTTTTTTTTAACACTTGTTTGTTTAAGCAGAAGCAAGATGAAGGGGGAAGGACAGAGTCTAGATTACACTAATAATGACAGCATGACTCGGAAAGAGCCAGGCTTTCCTCCTTGGGAGCATAACAGGGGGAATGAGATTTTTATTATTTTAAATAAAGCTGTTTTAAAAAGCAGTTAATTCATGAATATATGTGCATTGTATAAAAATGTGAATTTTGTACAATGGGATGCAATGAGAACCAATGTCTTTGCATGTGAGTCCTAGGTACTTACTGCTCCTCCAGGAAGTATCCTCCCATCTAAATGCATATGCATGTGTGTGCATGTGTGTATGTGCGCACATGCACGCGCGCTTTTTAAACAGAATGAGAGCATACTTAACTCCATTCCTTTCTCTCTTCATCTTGGAGATTAATTATCACCAAGATGAATTCATCCCAACGAAACGGAAGAGCCTCGTCATCCTCGTGAGTGCTAGCACTGCACTGCCTTTGCACGTCACACTTATGCATCCAGTTCCCACTAATGAACATGCTTTCTCTTTCACAAAAGACACATGTGTGGTACTTAGCACACTTGTTAGCGTGTCTATAAGGTAAATCCTGAAAGACTAATTGCAAAAACTATAGCATGTGTATTTAAATGCAGTATGATGCCTGAAATGTTGTCTTCCAAAAAATATTGTTGAGCCAATTTATACTTTATCCAACAATATTTAAAAGTAGTTTGCCAGGAACAGCAAGTGGGCTCAGAGGCGAAGGTAGTTGACTCCAAACCTGAAAACTTGCGTTTACTCCCAGAATCCACGGAGTAGGAGGACAGAACTGATTCCCACAAAGTGAGACCTCCACACGCGCCTCTTAGGACAAGCACATGCATACGCACACACACACATACACACACACTCCCACAGACACACACATACATACACATACACACACACAAACACACACATATAGACAAAAACACACATACAGACACATCCACACATACCATACACACACACGCACAGACACATGCACAAAAGATACATATGGAGACACACACAAGCACACACATATAGACAAACACACAAACACATACCCACATACAGACACATCTACATACACTCCCACAAACAGACACACACACACACACACACACACACACCACACACACACAGACACACACATCCACACACACACCACATCATGTACAGGCACAGACACACACACACACACACACACACACACACCACACACACACATACAGACACATCCACACACACACCACATCATGTACAGGCACAGACACACACCACACAAATACAGACATAACACACACACAGATACACAGAGAGAGAGAGACATATACACACATACACAAATTTAAAAACAAAATAAAGCACAGTTTTCCATATCCTTACCAAAGGAATGTTATAGCCCTTTATCATGAGTCTATGAATAGCACCCTCCTTTTTGTTTTGTTTTATTCCTGTGGTTTTGGGGATTAAACCCACAGCCTTGCGCGTGCTGAGCAAACAGCCCACCATCAGGCTACCTTCCCAGACATGGCATCACACTTTTTAGATTATAAGCAAAGTGCAGTACACAATACGAAACTTCTGTTAAGTCCCTGCTGCCATGAGCTGACAGTTTTTCAGCTGGGTTGTTGGAAACTTTCTATTAGCGTGTATCGGGAGTTTATTGGTCAAGAAAATTAAGCAATTTTTTTTTTTATTATTATATGGGATCATGTTCCTCCAAGATCCCCAGCATCTCTGACTTTATCCCTGGTGCTTTGAAGTGTGAAGATTTGCTGCTGTTGGGATTTTGTTGTTTTGTTTTGTGGGTTGGTTTTTTTTTTTTTTTTTTTTTTTTTTTTGCTTCTCAACATAGGGTTTCTCTGTGTAGGCTTGGCTGTCCTGGACTTACTTTGTAGACCAGGCTGGCCTTGAACTCACAGAGATCTGCCTGCCTCTGCCTCCCCTAGTGCTGGGATTAAAGGCGTGCGCCACCACACTCTGCTGTCTATCCAGTTTTGAACATACCACCAGAACTTGTATCAACAGATCTTCTCCAGGCCAAAACTTCAGAAAAACATTCTGTTTTCCTCTACCTCATTTAAATTTCCCTTTTATAATTAGGTCTTATAGAACTGTTCCTTATAAAGAATGAAGCGGAGGTTTTCTATTTTATTTTTTATGTTTTTATGGTGGCCTGCCATTTTCACAGCTGGCATTTGTAGAATAATTAACCTGTCCTCTCATGGGCTGTGGTCTCCTTTAACAATACCCTAGGAAGCTGATGCTGTTTCCATGTTCTCTAAGCTGTTCCTCTCATCTCCGGGGCCCTCCTGCTCCAATACCACATGATCTCAAGACCGACAGAGCTGCTGCTGCACGCCTCCATCTGCCTCTGCTGCTCTCCTCCGTTGCGCTGTCATCACTGGCTTTGTGTTCATATGAGTGGGAGATTGTCATACCAGCTTTCAAACTCACAGGACAGCTTGGGAGAATTTTATAGCTGTGGTGCTGAACCTCCTTTCTAAATACTCCCTAAATGGTTTCCCTTTTTCTTAACTCTTTAGTCGCCACTGGCACTGTTGACCTGTCACTGTCAATCTGAAACAGTCTTCTTATTCTCAGGCGTTTGATCATCGTGTGCTGGTTTAACTGTTTCTAATTTTAAACATCCTATTTGATTTCACTGGCATTACCCCTCTGAATAACCTAGAATAGCATGACAAGATAACCTCTCTTCCAATAGTATTTAAGGGAATACTCTCAATTTAATAAGGTTTTAAAAATAAGCTTCCACAGTATTGTTTTCCATTCAGTTTCCAAGTTTGAGGTATTTTCTCCCATTATAAAAGGTATAATTTTGTAAATGTCAACTTAGCCCAGCTTTACTGAGTTTTTGATCAAGAATGGATATTTACTTTTTTAATGGCAAATTTGTAATGGCTGTTCCCAGTGAGCAGCGTCCATTAATGCAGTCATGTTGGCTGCTGGATGACCACATGCGAGTTCAATTCTGTCTTCTGCAGTGGTCGCGCATATACCAGCTAGACACAAGGTGGTGAATGTGGATGTACCAGCTGGCTATGCCTATAGGTTCCCATATAACGTATGTATAGTCACCAGCTAATCAGACCATCCTAAGTTAAAACATGGGGGTTTGTGCCCATGGAGAACACAAGCAGCCAGTTAGCGCTGGAATAATCCAATTAGCACTGGAATAATCAGGTTGATCAGTCTACTTCCTGCAGGTAGATAGAGCTCCCATGTGCATCTAGGCATGTGCACACTCTGTGAAATATTTATTAACTTTCCTTGAAGTACCGCACGCTACCACCAAGGCCCTTCAGCGACGGGGCCACACTAAAAGTCAGCCCTGTTTCCTGATCATTGTGACTACTACATTTCTAGCCTTTTTAAAGGATGGGATAAGATCTTAAGGGGGAAAAAATATCTTTTGACAGACAGTGTTCCACTCTGTTCAAAAGAACAACTGTCAAGCTGTATCTATAAAAAGCAGCAGGTTGACGTAAATCATTTATTTTTATTAAGGCGTCACTGGCCTTCAGAAGAAGTGAGCCTTCGGTTCTTCAGAGGATCACAGCCTGAGGTAAAACAGGAAAGGAGTTCGTTTCACATTGGGAAGCAGTCTGCTGTCAGGTATATGGAGAAAACTGAGCTTGAATTAGCCTGCTTTAGGTGTCTGCTCATAACTTTAAGAAGCGTCCCCAGCCAGCATCTTACACAATAGTGATGCCTTCCGTGCTGCGCTGTACACAGAGATGGCCACGCCTGCGCAGTTGTCTGTGGGGTGATGATATTCACTAAGTAGTTAGAGCAAAGTCTTTTACATGAAGATGCAGCAAGTAAGGGTTACAACAGAGAGTGGAGGCGAGACTTGGCTACTGTGCTGTGCTTCCTGAAATAGGGTGATGGCTAAAGGCACCAGCTTGGGAATCAGAGCAGTATGGGTGCAGCATTTGATGCTACCTTGTGGTGTGAACTTGCCCAGACCCCAGTCGGTGTGATAGGATGGGAGTCCTGCTGTGAGAATCAAACCAGAAAGATGTGCCATTATGAGAAGAAGTTCATTGAAGTTGCTTTTAATGGACAAAGAAAATAATACTTGGAAAATAGCATTTAGGTGCAAACAGCTCTTTTCTTATATTTTTAAAGTCTAGATAGGAGGTTTTTAGTCCTTACGACACAGTTTGAAACAAAATAGGACGGGTGTGGTGGCGCACGCCTTTAATCCCAGCACTCGGGAGGCAGAGGCAGGCGGATCGCTGTGAGTTCGAGGCCAGCCTGGTCTACAAAGTGAGTCCAGGATGGCCAAGGCTACGCAGAGAAACCCGGTCTCGAAAAACAAAAACAAACAAAAAACAAGAAACAAAATAGGATCATCTTTCCAACAAGAAAAGGAAGGTTTATAAGTGTGATATCCAGCTAGGTATGGCAAGGCACGCTTCCTGAGGCCCTGCCTCAAAACAAAAACAAAATTTCACTGTAGAGAGAAAAAAAAATCTAGGGTTCTTTTTGAGACTAATATTTCATGAAGCGCTTTTTAAAATTCAAGCAATAATATATAGGCAGAGTAAAAAAATAATAATGACGATGAACTGAAAGGTATGTGTTTCAGAGTAAGTTTCCTTCCCACAACAAAGTCCCTTAAGAATTACCCACCCCCCAGTCCTTCGGGGAAGGAAAATCTCTGACCATATCCTGTGTGATTCCAGAAATGCCTGTGTATGTATAAATATTTTTTAAAGTTACTTTCACATTTGTTACATAGACAAGGGCTCTGGTTCACAGTTTGTATTATAGTGGCAGCAGTAAGAACACACCTTAAAATAGACATAAGACACACCCCCCCCCCCCAGTAAAGGGCTGTAGTTACGATGGCCAGTGGGGGAGTTGAACTATGGTGCCCAAAAAGGCCAAGGTGTCAAATTAAGTCACTGTCTTCATTTCTTGTGGACCTAATGCAGAATAAAAATACAATCTTGTTTATACCTGTTGTCCCAGCCCATGGAGAAGGGGAAGAGAGACCCTGTTTTTTTTCCTCCTATACGTTCACTCAACTGTGAGTGCTCAACATTCTGACCCAGACGTAGGAGTTTCTCTCACATTCACCAATTCCCCAACACCAGCCTATGCCCCAACTCCATGTTGACACATTGAAATAATGTCAGACCCCAAGGTGAAGGGCTCTGTCCCACGAGACTGCCCCATTCTAGATGTGGGTCAAGTCCAGGTAACACACCTGTTCATCTGGATGGTGGATTGTACATGGGCAAGCTTACACACCTGTTCATCTGGTTCTCTGAGCCCCATCACCTATGCAGGAGGGGACTAAGTCATCACTTTTCATTAGTGATCTATTCAACCTTTAGCCTCTCTCCTTCCCAGAGAGAAGGAGATCAGGTTTCTTTTCAACACTCATTGCAAGGTCAAGAACTCTGCCCACACAGAGCTTACATTGTAACAGCATCAGCAACGGTGCTGCACTCAGGGCATGCGTGGTAGCAGGTCTGAAAATCCCACACCTCTAACCACAAAGTTCTGAGGTGGCCAGCCCCGTCCTAGGGACTTTCCAAAAGCCACCTTATTAATATAAAGCCAGAAGTGACTGAGGGGTGCTTGTTTTGAATAACAAGACTGATTCACATTTGCCACTCCCACCACTAAATTGCAGGGCTTTGGGGAGCTCTCACCAGGAACTAAGATAAAGAGCAAAATGCGTGTTTCTTATTATATGCCACAGTATCACGCAGCCTGATTATTAACTCTCCAGAGGGCTGCACTTCAGTTGAGAAGTTGTGCAGCTACCATGAGTTTGAGATGAGCGGAGGGACCAAGGGTGCAATTGGCTCAATTTCAAACATGTACCACAAACTGGGAAGGCAGAAGGGGCCCAGTGAGGTTGCTTTTAACACTGTATTTGGCAATATTAGATCTAGAAGTGTATTAGCTACTGGGGCAGAAATGACCTGGGAGGCTTTTCACTATGAGCCTGAAGCTCAGGAGAGTAGTCAGAGATGGATGAAGAGATGTGAGAAGCATCAGTTCATGGGTACCACTTAGTCATTAGGAGCGTGGGGCGCACCTGAAGAGCGGGCACTCAGGTCAAGAGGTCTGAGTCCTGAGCCTAAGCAAATATGACTTAGCGCCTTCCCCACTCTCTCCACCATTGGTGCTCTTACAGCGAGGCAGAGTATGAGGCAGGGCTCATCATAAGAGTCCTGACCAGCACACCACTAACACAACAAAAGTTGAAGAGATCAGTGTAGCAATTAGACTTTGTCAATTTATATTGGTACTCTTCAGTAAAGAAGAGCCAAGGACCTGGGGGACAGTGTCTATCATTGTCCTCGTGGTCAGTGAAGAATGAAAATTTACACAAGAGTGTGATTGGGCAGAGCCCAACCTCCTGCAGATTGCCTGGGTGGACATAAAAATGCCAGCCTGCTCAGATTCTTGGGTTTTTCTACGCTGCATTCCTTTCTCCTGAGCAAAGCCGGCCTTCTCTGAAGTGAGAGCTTTCAGGGAAGAGGAGCAAATGTGACCTTTGCAGGTTTCGTGTTTGCTTGGGTTTTGTGGGGGGGGGGGGGGAACTGTTCCTATGACTCACCGTGGAGAAGAGGAATCGCCACTCCTGTGACTTAGTCGGGGGAGCAGAAAAGGCTCCTTGGGAAACTTGGCCTCTGAGACCTTCAAGCGGCCTTCAGCTCTATGAACTGCGAATGTCAAAACGAATGTGTGTGGTTACGACTTTCTGAGCCCAATCCTGTGTCTTGACATCCTCGGCTCCACGTTTTTCTGCTATGTATCTGTTCTCCTATTCCCTGTATTTCTAATACTAAGGGAATGAGGGAAGCGTCATAGTTTCCCCTAGATTCCTAAATATTTAAAAGATCGTCAGTGTAGTACCTTGAGTTTGATGGGGTATGTAATCACGTAACACCTTGTGGACATTTATAGGACTTTTTTCTTTTAACATATAGCTCTGTCTTTATTGGCCATAAAGCAATTTATTGTCACTACTGTAAAAAAAAAGATCCCCAGTAAACTTGATAAATGTTTTCTCGTACCTATCCAAAACAAGTTGACGGGTACATCCAATGACTAGCACACCCGACTCTTGACACTCTTTACTAAGAAGCGGCATTTGGAATTACTTGTGTAAGAAGACATCCATAACCATACCAGCCATACAGTACTATGGGGTACCCCTGCAACAGGAGAATGCTACACACCACTGTGGCTCCCTAGTTGACCTAAAGTGGTCCCTAATTCCTCCGTCACCATTGTTTTAACTGAGGATCACAAACGAAGAGTTGGGTTTCCTGACAGACTACAGGTCTCGACATGCGCCCTCTCTACACAGCCTCCATGAAAAATGGGGATTGAAAGTAGCCTTCCCCCGTGGGCCCCCCCCCCCATTGTACTTGGTACAGTTGAAATCTCAAAGCTAAGGATGTAGCTGGGTGGTAGGGCCCCTGCTTAGAGCATGTGATGTCCTGGACCCTGTCTTCAGGAGCACCAAGATGAAAAACCAAAAAAAAAAAAAAAAGAAAGAAAAAGGAAACACGAGCTTTATTGGTCTTGTCTCTGTCACTCTGCATTGTGTCCTTGCCATGACAGAATACGTGAGAAGGCGATGAAGATTTACATCACAGTTTCATAGGTTCCGATCCATGGTTGCCTTGTTCCATCGAGGAGGGAGGAGCAGGTGGCAGAGAAGGCTGCTCAGTTCTTGGTAACCAATAAAGTGGCAAGAGAATAAGAGGCTGGGTGGTGGTGGCACGCACGCCTTTAATCTCAACCCTTGGGAGGCAGCGGCAAGCAGGTCTCTGTGAGTTCAAGGCCAGCCTAGTCTACAGAGCAAGTTCCAGGATAGCCAGGACTACAGAGAAAAGCCCTGTATATGAAAACCAAAAAAAAAAAAAAAAAAAAAAGAGGGGGGGGAGATAGAGGGAGAGAGCTAGACAGCAAGAGGAAGGGGCATAGAGAGAGCAGTCAAGTCAAGCTCCCGCACAAGGTGGTTTGTCTTCTACTGGATTAACCTCACCTGTTCTCACAAGACCGTTCCCTATCCCACACTTGGGAGCATAACAAAAACAGGTTTATTTCTCCTTCAGACAAAATATGCTCTATATCCAGCTCACTGCATTGAAATTAATGGCCCTATTAGACCAGAAACATTGAAGTTATTTTTTTTTTCATTTCTGTACAACACACTATATTAAATATGTATGGTCTTGCCCTCATAGGTTTGATTATAGACTACAATAAAAGTATGCTCTAAATATTTGGGGCAGGGAGTGTTCCTAGGCCCTGCAGCTGTGAACTCATTGGTGGATGCAGAGATGAAGGCAGCATCCTCACGGATCTCATCGCGTCTCTATAGAGCCACCAGGTGAGGAGCAAGTCTTGATGTCCAAGTTGCTCATGGTGGTATATGCCTTTAACCGGCACTCAGCTTGAGGCCAGCTTGTCTTACATTTCAGGCCAGCCAGGGTTTCATAGTGAGATACTGTCTCAAACAAACCAAAAAGTTTACGCTGTGGGGCCTGAGGGCATGCTCAGGGCAGAGCATGAGAAGCACTGAGGAAGTCCCGGTTTTATTTGTCATCTCCCTAATTTGCATTTTGGGAATCCCAAACATTAGTTTTTAAATGTACCTTTTAAATACTGAAAGCAGGACTTTTTTGTTTTGTTGTTGTTTTGTTTTTTTTCAAGACAGGGTTTCTCTGTGTAGCCTTGGCTGCCCTAGAATTCACTCTGTAGACTAAGCTGGCCTCAAACTCACAGAGCTCTGCCTGCCTCTGCCTCCCAAGTACTGGGATTAAAGGCGTGCGGCACCACCACTCAGCTGGGCTATTTTTATTTTTCCTCCTTGTGATTTTCATGTCTCTTGAAAAGCAATACAGTAACTGGGGGAATCACAAATTTGCAAAATGCTTACCTTGGAACCAGCAAGCGCTGAGTTCAAGTTCCAGAAGCCACATTAACGAAATGAACAAGCTCAGCGTGACAGTACGTACTTACAGACCCAGTGCTGGGGGAGCCCAGATAGGTGGGGCACTGGGGCTCGTTGGCTGGCCTACGTAGTCTAGTTGTCAGGCTTAGGACAATGGGAAACCATTCCAAAATTACACTGTCATATGCTGCATACCCACACAGATCTTCACATACACCACCAATATTGTCATATATAATACGCAAATGGTGTAGCATATTTATTGTGAATTTTCACCTTATTTTATTACCTAAGAACAACAACAACAAAAAAAAAACCGCAAACAACAACATCAACAAAAAACATCTCACACTCCCTAACTCCATAATTGCCATATGATGAATGATACATGTCTCAGAAATTGAGTTTCCTATGTCCTGGAGTCTGGGCCGTCTGTCCTGCCCCTGCAGGGTGCATTGGCTGACGTCTTGTTCCTGAAACGTTAACTAAAATGGTGTCTTTTTCCTCCTCTAAAGAGGTATTGTCTGTCGTTATGTACAGAATGAGGCTTGGTTTTAAAAAAAAAAAAACTGCAGTGAGAGAGCAATGAGTCTATAATAGCACATTTCTCAGTATCGTTGGATGAAATGTGTCCTTCCTACCTGTGCTACCAGAGTCCAAGGCCATAGGGACCTGGGCTTTGGGTAGAGTCAGCACACCACATCCAGCCACTTGCCCTAGGACTCCAACGGAAAGTCACCAAGAAGTCCAGGAAAAGAATCTACTCAACATAGGTACATAAAACAAACAAACAAACAATTGAGGGGACGGGGTAGGTGGGAGGGTAGACAGTCAAACACCTTTGCCTGTCTTCAAGAATCCTGACTCCAAGATGCTGGCTGAAGGGGCAAGATGCATCTTGGTCAAACTCAGCTCAGAGCTGTCTCTCTGGGGAAGTTGAAGTCCTCCCACTCAAGACGCAGTTCCCTTCCCTTTTGGAGGTGAACGCTTTGTTTACAGGAGCAAGCTCACAGAAGGGCCCGCGGCTTACTGTTCTCAGCTAGTTTAGGGAAATTGCTAGAGACAGAGATGCTCCGGTCGATCCCAGAGTCTAGTAAAGGATCACGAGCTATTGATTATGCATGATGTCTCTGGGGCTCTCAGAGGGTACAGGCGTGCGGTGTGTGTTTGCACTTGTCTGTAAGAACACACAGAATCCAGAGACTGACGCTGAGATTTCAGTCCCTGTTTCTCTTGACCTTAATTTTTGAGGCAGCGTTTCCCACTGAACCCGGACTTGGAATTTCAGCCACACTGCCTGCCAGGAATCCTCCCCCTCCTCCCCCTCCTCCCTCCCTCCCACCCTCACTGCTACTCTATGGTCATCTCATCCTCCACTCCACTCCCTGACAATTAGAGACGCACGCACCACGCCCAAGTGTGGAGGATGCTTACTCAACAAGCACTTTAATTTGCGAGCCGTCTTTCCAGCTCCGAGTCCTAGTGAATCCTAGTTGCCCTCATCTAGGTATTTCAGACGAACCCTTTCCCCCCCCCGCCCCCCTTTTTTGTACATACCTACCTGCAGACTGATCAGGAAATGACTCCCAAAAGCTTAAGGCTTAATGATGGTGACAGAAATAAAATGAAAGCAGACATACTAAGCTTTACCTCGCTTTCAGTTGACCACTGAGTGGCTCACATCCGCCATGACTTTGCCCTTCGGGAAGCCACTTTTATCCTCTGAACTGAGAACAGACAAATGTCAGGAATGGGCCTGTCTTTCTAATTCCCTAACCATTAGCTGTCATGTTGGCCGTGATCCCAGGTACCTTATATCAGCTCGCTTGTCATTTCCTGCATGGACTTTACTTTTTTTTTTTCTTCAAGAAAGGTGGCTTGCAATGTCCTTTTTAAGGGCATAGGAAGAGCCTTTTCTCAGGAATAGAGAAAGTAAATGTTATCAAACGTTGGCCAGGGGTATAGCTCAACAGTAGCATGCTTGCCTAATATCTATAAGATTCTGGGCTCAAACTCCAGGAGCACACAAAAGCTACCCGATGCTTATGTAGATATCAACAAAAGTAAAAATAAACAGTCAAAATGTAAAAGCTTTTTTAAAAAATTTTTCTTACATGCTCATGTTTAAAGGCATATGCCATTCATTTGCTTAAAAAAAAACTTGATTTAAGTAAAATATAATTTTGAAAATATTGCTTTTAGCCAGATGTGGTGGTACCCAGGCACACACCTCTAATCTCTATCATCATGAGGCTGAGAGGGATGATGGGAAATTCCTGCCAATATGGATTCCCCCGGGAAACACTGTCACAGCAAAACAAAGCAGGGGGGTAAGGAAGAAAGAGACAGATTACTTCTAGTTTAGCTAACTTTTAGAATAATATGTAGCAATTGTTTGAAAATGCTGTTTTTTCATTTAATTATTTGTTCATGCAATGGAAACATTTTTAAAAAATTAAGTGATTGAACTGAGCACAATATTCTAAAGTACCAATTAAACATAATTGCAAAATTTTCTGAACTTGAAAAAGAAAGAAAACTAACAAGCCGTGGTACTGGAGAGATGACTCAGCAGGTAAGAGCACTGGCTGCTCTCCCAGAGGACCCGAGGTCAATTCCCAGCACCAACATGGCAACCACAACCATTTGTAAACTCAATTCCAAGAATCTGATGTCTTCTGGACTCTAGCCAGAGGCACAGGCACGCCCCACAGGCATGTTTATAGGCAACACACAAACACACACACAATGTGTATATAGTCTATATTATATATAACATATAAAATTTTATTTTTAAGTAATTTTTAAAAAGATAGCGAACATCTCTTTCTCTGGGGTTCAGGTGTCTTATTTTAAACGTAACATCCTATAGACTTGAGGCATTTACTCCTGAGAACAAAATGGTGTCAGTGCTACTGGTCAAAACTGGCAGCTTCACCAGGCTTGTTACTCAGCTTTGCGCCTTACAGCATGTATCAATGCAATTCTTTTGTAATTTTCCCATTTCTTAGTTAAATTCCTCAGGTGATTTTTATGCTTAAAAAATGTCTATTGTTCAAATGTTCCATTAATCATCTTTTATAGAAATTCTTCTAGATGATAAGCTAGCTACACCGGGTAGGAATCAGAGAAATTATTTTTCAGTACCATTTTTTCTAAAACCCAGATCTGCGTTTGGCACAGAAACTATGAGGAGATTTTGGGTTCAAAACCAACCTAGGCTACACAGTAAATAGCAAAAGGGCAAAATAAAACTCTCTCTCTCTCTCTCTCTCTCTCTCTCTCTCTGTGTGTGTGTGTGTGTGTGTGTGTGTGTGTGTGTGTGTGTTTTAAATGATTGGATGGCCATTAATGAAAGCAACTTTGTTCTATATGCTGGGGCCACAATGGGCTACAAAAATAAACATAGATCTGCTTTTCGGGAGCTTACTTAAAGGAAATGTAACAGACATTTCTCATAAAAACAAGTACTGGGCTGCAGTGGTGCTGTGCCCTGTGAGGCACTGCCAGGGTGTGCAATAGAGGACCTTGCCAGGAGATGTAGGAAGCGTTTATTGAAGAAATAGCCTACTCCAAGAACAGAGGTTGGTAGGGTTTCAGCTAGAGGACACACAGACGGGAGACCTGTCCCCTCTGTTCTTCCCAGCTCCTCTCCACTTCCGTTCTCAGCCGTCACCGCTAATGTGTTCTAAGTTTCCTCCTACCTTAGTCTTACGGCCGCTCACGGACCTTTGCATGGATTTTAGATAGACAGTTCTCCCTTTAGGGAACAGCCAGAGCCTACTTTTCTGTTTAAAGTGTCAGCACTGGGCTGGCAGTGCCACTCAAGTGCTGAAGTGCTCTCCTGGCATTTGGAAGGTCCGAGTCTGATCCAGCGTTGCACAGATGTGGTAGCACACACCTGTGACCCCTGTGCTCAGGAAGGAGGAGCCAGGAGGCTCAGAAGGGAGGCTGTCCTCCAGCTGCACTGCCATCAGGGTCTAGGATGCCATACACAAGAAACCCTGGTTCAAAAAAAAAGGAAAAAAATGGAATAAAAATAAAATGCCAAATTATTTTTAGAAGTAAGGACAAATTATCAATGAGGAAAATGAAACCACATGCTAGAGAAGTGATTTTTAAGGACTTGGTAGATTTTGGTTGGCTAGCTAACAAGTTGCTTGGCCAGTGTCTTCACGGCCTGCCGGAGGGATGGGCTGATACCTAGCTGTGTCGTAGTATGGTTTTCCCGAGCGCTGTCAAGCTCTGTGGTTCCTGGAGAATATTGCCTTTCTCATGGGGCTGAGGGAAGGGTAAAGAAAATAAAATGCTTTAGCAGGTGCCTCGAACATTGCAGGGGCGTGGGGTGGTTCACCGGTGTAGTTTGAATGCAACGTACCCTTACTGTCAGGTGAATAGCTGGCCCCCAGTTGGTGGCACTGGTAGGAGAGGCTTAGGAGGAGTGACCTTGCTGGAAGCAGTAAGTCACTAGGGGGGTGAGCTCTGGAAGGGGAAAGCCTTGCAGCCTTCCCTGGGTGTTCTTTCTGCTTCCTGATTAAAATGTGCACACTCTGCGGTTCCAGCCTCCGTGCCCGCTTGCTACCACGATGATTCCCCTCCATGGTGGTGGCCTCTTATCCCTCTGGGACCAGGATCACAAGTAAACCCTTCCTTCTGCAAGTTGCCTTGGTCACAGTGTCTTACCACAGCAATAGTGTAACTAGGACAACTTGGTTGTTCTGTCGTTTTAGGAGAAAAGTATGGGGATGTAGCCCAGCAGCTGAGTGCTTGCTTAGCGTGCATGAGACCCTACGTTCCATCCCCACCACCACAAGGAAAGTAAAGCCAAGTTAATTTCTAAAAATTATAATGGAGAGAGTGTGAAGAAAATTGAACATTATCATCATCATCATCAAGGGCTAATTCTATGTTGATTTGAATCCTTCAAATACATTTCATTGATACATTGATGTAACAATTGCAGTAGAGAGACATGCTAAGAATGCAGCAAAAAACATGCAGAAAGCTTGCAGGCGCACGCGGAACTATCATTTTCCCTCTGCAGAGGAGGATCTAACTCCCGTACCCTTCGCCTTATTGCTTTACCACTTTCAGGGCTCATTAGGACAGCAGTTTTCTCTATGCAAATTGGGGTATGACGTATTTGTGGACTCAATTTTCTTAACCAAAATATTTTATTAACAACTTGTTGACCTGAGCCTACGTCAGTTATAACCTGATTAACCAAAACAGTAGGAAATGAAGATTAATTGACACAACAGCAAAACCCTAGGGATATCAGTCCCGAGGAACGATTCTCCGATCGGGAGCCGCAGGATTTCTTCCACTGGAACTGGGGGTTATAAGATCTCAGAGCCTCGGCAGGAGCCGGAGCCCCGAAGCCTTCCCTCGAGTGGTTTTCTCTAGAAGCATCTTGAAGGGCAGCAATGAACAGCCAAATCTATCCCAAGTCTTCAATCCACCCTGCTGCCAGTTCTGGGCTCATTTATATAGCTCCTCCCAGAGTCTGTTCACAGGATCTTTTTCATCTGGTAGTAATTAAGCTCCTGCACGAGGTGGTTGCCCTGATAGTGAATTAACATCACCTGTTCTCTTACTAGACCGTTCGGTCCCACACTTGGGATCCTAAAGAACAGGTTTCTCTCCTTTACGTATTCTTTCTTGACATGGGTGATAATGGTATGTGACTTGTAATTATGTGCTAATCTGAGTGCTAAATTCTATGGTGTATGTGTGTGTGTGTTTTAAATGTCCATGTGTGTGTGTTAGTGTGTGTGTGCGTGTGTGCCCATCTATGTGTGAGTGGACACACATAATAAACTCAAACGCATGTGGAGGCCAGAGGTAGATGCACCTGTCTGTGTCTATATCTATTTTATTTTTTTGAGACAAAGGCTCTTCCCTGAACCTGGTGCTTACTGATTGGCTAGACCAACTGGCCAGAAAGCTCCAGGGACTCACTGTCCCCACTCTCCAGCTCTAAGGGACACACTTGGGGTGCCACAGCAGCTCTTACAAAGTCCTGGGACTCTGCGCTCAGATTCTCATGCTTACCCTGGCAAAAAAGTCGCCTACTGAGCCATCCCCTACTCTACATAAAGCACAGTCGGATGCATACGTTAGGGAGAAAGCTGTGGAGCAGTATACTCAGGCTGCATCAGTTGGTCCAGTTGAACAACCTGAAAGGCACATGCAGACACAAGGCCTTCATGGTGAAAAAGGGGGGCGCTGTTCGCTCAAGTAACATATTGCCAGCTGCTTCAACAAGTTAGAAAATACTTTACTTGTTGCTAGTTGCCAGTCTGTGCAGATATACCCTGCACTGAAGTCATGCTAGGACGTTAACTGTATGTCATGTCAGCCTAAAACCAGGACCAAGGAACTCTCTCCAGCGGAGTGTTTCATGGACCTTGGGAGAACCACTTTCTGCAAATTCCACCCATCCTCCTTAACATCCATGCCGTGTGTGCACGGTCTCAGAGGTGGCTGCTCTGCTTTATGACGTGCTGTGAGAAGGTAAGACAGGCATCACACAGCTTTGTTGCTGTTAACGAGCAGCTTTTGGTTTTTCAGCGCCGCCTGGGAGACGCAGCAAAGAAAGCCATCAGCAAGCTCCAGGTCAGAACCATCAAAAAGGGTGACAAGGTGAGAGCCTCTTTTCCTTTGGGTGGGGGCCTAGTCAACAAATCTCTTGTCTTTTCTGACATCCAGAGTAGAGAGAGGGGAGAGGGGGGGAGGGCGAGCGAGCCAGAGCAGGGGGGGGGGAGCGTGAAAAGAAGAGATAGGTGTAATCCTTGTTTCTATACACATCACACACTTAAACTGCTTTTTATTAAACATAATAAGTGCTTATAAAATACATGCAGCTTATTGGCAAACAAATATGAGAAATATGGGTCTGGAGAGATGGCTCAGAGGTTAGGAGCGCTGCCTGCTCTTCCAAAGGTCCTGAGTTCAATTCCCAGCAACCACATGGTGGCTCACAACCATCTGTAATGTGATCTGATGTCCTCTTCTAGTGTGCAGGTGTACATGGAGGCAGAACACTGTATAATAATAAATAAATAAACCTTTAAAAGATATGAGAAATGTCAACATTAAGTGGACAACAATAGCTAAATTGTACAGCCAGGGGCAATGCCCACCAACAAGTGAATGGATAAAGAAAAATGTGATATGCATATGCAGTGGACTGTTATTGAGACATTAAGAAGAATGAAAATTTAATAGATAGTAGATGAAACTAGAGACACGCCATGTTAAACAAAATAATAAGCACGGTGCAGAACAGTGAATATATCACATTTTCTCTCATATTCACAATCTAGACATGACTAAAGGACTTAGAAATAGAAGGGGCCCTAGTTGAGAAAAATAAGAGGCGCCACCAAGGAAAGAGTGGGAGGATAGAAGAGGTTAGTCGGAAGTAAATAAAATTGAAGAGTGTGAAAATATCACAGTGAAACCAACATCGGAGGCAATAAACACGTGCTTTAAAAAGTGTGCGAGAATCCAGGTGCGGTAGCTCACATCTTTACCCTAGCACGCAGGAAGCAGAGGCAGGTAGATTTCTGAGCGTTCTGACCCAGCCTGGTCTACATAGTGAGTTCCAGACTAGCCAGGACTACATGGGCTCTATCTTGGAAAAATAAAATAAAATAAACTACAAGAAAGCATACAAAGGCTGGGTGAGATGAGTACGTGAAGGTGTTACTTGAAGCATGTGACAATAAATGGGTCTTAAATTTAGGTTGACTCTGTTCAAGAAGGAACAAAAAGAAAAACGGGCGGCAGAGGTTCGATGTTTCAAGCACTGTTCGCTTACCTCATTCCGCACGATTCACACTATCAAGGCAGAACAGTTGCTTTTAGTGTCACCTGTGAAGGTTTTCCCAAAAGTCCTTGGAAAGGAGTTGGGTTTCCACGCTGAGCTCTGCTCTCCACCTAAGTTTAGAATATAAATGTGTAAGTGATATTTAGCTTCTCTGAACTCCGCAGCTTAGAACCCTAGTCGCTGCACAGCCGCCCTCCCTGTAGAGTTGGTGCCAGGAGGCCAACAGCCATCACACACCTCCAGGAAGAGCAAAAAGGCCAACAGCCCGAGCCTGCAGGCTCTAAAGGAGCCTTAACATCCAGCCCGAGAGCATGTGGGCTCAGCATTTCCTGGGGACTTAGTAGTGGATGCACATACGTTATTAGGTGTTGTCTCTACTCTGAGTAACACATTTTTCTCACAAGTTATATGCTATCATTTTAAATAATAAGACAGGGCTATGGAGATGAGTAAGGATGAATAGTTAAGGAAAACCAGGGGCTTAGGAAGATAGCTTAGTTGGTTAAAAAAAAAAAATGCTTATCCTGATTGCCATGGGTCTCCAACAGTCAAGAAAAATAAAATTAAAATAAAATTTAAAATAAGGTTGGGAGCAACTCACACAGGTGCCGCCACGTGAGCACGTACACAAACCAAATTCAGAAGTGCCATGTATTTTCATCAGTGCCCTCCCGCCTCCTCCCCCCGCCCCCATCCACTCAACACTGCCAGCATCATAGCGTAAGTAAGACATGCGGTGCCCCTTTTAGGTTCGCATCCAGAAAAAAAAAATCAAAACTCTATTTTTGTTTGCATTTAATAACGCTGTAGATGCCAGAGGACTGAGTAGATTATAAACCGTTCAGATGGAACGCCACTCCTCATGCCGACGACGACGACGACGAGGAAAGATAACTACAGCATTTCAGAACAGCACATGGGAATTAGGTTACCCTCACAAAAACTCTGGGAGTGGAAGCAACAGGGGTGGAAACAGAGCCGGTTGGTGAATTGCTGATTAAGGAGATCAGTGTCAGTGCAGCTGAGAGCTGGCCCCAGGCAGCTCTCCTTCGGTTTCTGACAGCGTTTGCTCAGGTTGGAAGCTAAAGTTGGCTCTTCTGCTTCTTCTGTTGCAGGAAACAGAGTCTGATTTTGATAACTGTGCAGTCTGCATCGAAGGGTACAAGCCCAGCGATGTGGTCAGGATCCTGCCCTGCCGGTGAGTGGTGAGTCTCCCCTCTCTGATGCGGAGGGGAAACAGTCCTCCCTGCTGGCCTTGCAAACAAGCGAGCCACTCCTCCCTTCCCTGTAACCTTGTCCACATGAAAGCGGAAGTCTTTCTTGTACCCCCCTTGCATGAAAGGCAGACCTTACAGACAGTGGATGCATGCCGCGTGCTCGAGGCAGTTCCTTGGATACCTCAGCAATGCTCACAATCACATGTGGCTTTTACGGGTACTGTTTCAACTAAAATAGCAAACTCTTTAAAGATGCTGCGGATGATCAGGACACACTCGGCAATCTGAACGTGGCCAACAGTGAGCAGATCCTTGAATTTTTACTAATAGAAACAAAAAGGATCAAATTCCCATGGAAATCTAGGATCTGAAGGAACAGTCTAGCATGCAGGCTTGGGAAAAGCCCCCCCCGGAGGATGCTCCAATCACTTTAACTTTCTTTTCTAAGCAAAAGTCACTGTTACAGTGCCTGACATTTTTCTTTGAACATCCTAATTAAATCAAGTAAGTTACAGTTGCATAAGAGTCATATCCTTCATTAAAAAAAAAAAAAATCTTTTTTTTTTAGTTGCATCTATGCAAGTGTCCTAAAAATAAATTGTAATTGCCTCAATGAAAGATACTTCATGGAGAGAAAATGGCTTTTTTAAAAAATTCTTGAGTTTAAAAGCATATTAAACAGAAAGGAGTGTAGCACAAAGGCATAGCACAACCCATTGCTTTCCCCCAAACAATACACATTTTAAGACTATTTATTAGAAATACAAATGGAATAAATAGCATCGGGGGAACTGGTATAATAATCTCAAGATGATGAAGAAGTGGCTCAAAAATAAATTAAAAAAAGACTGGATGCTCAGAGAGAACTTAGCATCTCTCCAGAGGGCTTTCTTGAAATGCTCCGCTCACAGTGATTGGCCATTAGGGCACTGGGAGCAGGAAGGCTCTTCACTCAGAGAGCCTGCAAAGGTGACTTGCCTGTCTCCACGCATAGATGTCTGGCCGTCCCTAAAGTGGAATAACAAATAGGGCCACGTAGACATGGACACTTTGCAGTTTCCTGTGGATGAACACACTTGAGCATACAGACGTACTCTGAGTATGTTTTTAATGCCCTTGTCTACCTATTTGAGGGACAGCACGTAAGCCATGAGTGTGAAGGCCAGAGGAGAGTTTGTGGGAGTTGGTCCTTTCCTTCCTCCATGTGGGTCCTGAGAATGGAACCCCGGGTCATCAGGCCTGACGGCAAGCACCTTTCCCCACGGAGCTGTCTCACCGACCCGTAATTACATTATTGCTAGACATCACATGGTGCATGTGCAGTGGCTTCTAGAATGTCTTGCTAGGACCACAGGGATTCCTTCTGCTCACATCTTGTATTAAGGATTTGGAGCGTCAGCATTAGAAGCAGGTCAAGTGATTCCTTAGCCCTCTTCTCACAGATCCCAAGCTTATTAAGGGTCCTGCTGATGGATACCCACGACCAAATAAACATCTGCTTTTTTTTTTCCTAACACTTCGATTTAATGAACAAGATCCGTTTTCAAAAATTTTATATAACGTCTCGTTAGCTCTTCAGCTCACACCATATAAAATAACCTATTCATCTAAAGATTTATTATAACTGAATATTGTGTATCTATATGAAATTGCTGGAGACTAGAAATTACAGAATCATAAGATGAGACCCCATAGCCTGTTCCAGTGTCTATTTATGACAAGTTATATCTCTTTAACAAGTGTCAAACTGTTCTTATTAATGCAGTTCTCCTTTATAGTATGATTATTTGGAAATATTAACCAAAAACTAGTATTTTACTGCTTGTCATTTAAAGAAAAAACTTTTGGAAGCTCGACTTTATTGAAATTAGCCTTACCCTGGGCTGCTCAGTGTGGCTTCAGGCTTCGGTTTTTCTGTATGATTGTTTGTTTCCAGGCCCGTACATTAATCTTTCCAGGATAACATTTGTGCTAAATGAGAATCTCATATATACATACAGTGTGCTTTAGCCATTTTCACCTCCCACGCCTCCTCTAACTCCTCCAGGGTCCATCTCTCTGCCCACCCCTTCTCACTTTCAAGTCCTCTTTTTCTTTTCTGTTTTTCTTTTTTCTTTTTTCTTTTTCATAACTCACCATGTCCAACTTACACTGCCCATATATATACTCGTGAGTGTGGGACCATCCACCGAAACATGGCTGGCCTACTAAGGACCAAACCCTTAAGAAACACTGACTCTCCTTTCCCCAAAAAGGATCAGCTATCCTTGCCTCCTCGTTGCCCTTAGCTCCTGAGCGTCTCCCATCCACGCGGCATGCTGACTGGCTGGATCCTGTGCACTCTCGTACAGGTGATCACTGCTATAATCCTGAGCGCCGTGGTCCTGTCATGTCCAGAAGACACTTTCACCCCTGCCTTCCATGTCCATTGTCTCTTACAATCTTTCTTCCTCCTTTTCCATGATGGTCCGTGAACCTTGGGAGGAGTGGAGGTCGCATATCAATTCTTTCTTCTTCAAGATCCTTATTCTCCATCATGATTTTCTATTATAGGCCCTGTTTTCAGTGACAGAACACATCAAGCGTTACCCATCATGCATTACGTTTGATCTTACACTAGTCACACATGTGCACTCTATGAACAGCTCATGTATCTTCTTCCATGCTAGCTTTAAAATCAAAGTCCTTTTATGGCTGATGCTGGCTTCTTGGGGGCAGTGTACACTAATGGATGTTAGCCATCAGATGCAGTTGTGTTTGCATCTTTGCTCCGTCTCCCTCTGGGTATCATTAAGCCTTTGCTCCTGTGAACATCATAGACTCTCTCTCTCTCTCTCTCTCTCTCTCTCTCTCTCTCTCTCTCTCTCTCTCTCTCTCTCTCACAGTATTTCCAGGCATCTCGTCCATGGAATAGTTCACTCTTCTTGGAGAAGAAGCTATCTCAAAAATTATCCCCGTGCATATGTCTCTTCTTTAATATTACATTCTGTGACCTTATAATCCCTGAATACCATATCCATGGCCACTGTTTGGGTGTCTTCCCAATGATCAATGTATGTACTTTTACCATGATGGTTTCAAAACTGTTCTATTGTTCTCTGTCTCTCTGTCTCTGTCTCTGTCTCTCTCTCTCTGTCTCTCTCTCTGTCTCTGTCTCTCTCTGTCTCTCTCTCTGTCTCTGTCTCTCTCTGTCTCTGTCTCTCTCTCTGTCTCTGTCTCTCTCTCTGTCTCTCTGAGAATCCTACACAAATTCCAATAAATTTGTAAAGCCTTCCCTTCTCATATGTCATCAAGGCAATTATTAAAGTGAAGTCACCCCACCCCTTCCTTGATCTTCTCTCTTTCTCCATCCAGTTTTTCCCTAAAAACATGAACACAAGGCTTCGTTGACATGAGCCTGGCTCTGTGCACACGATGTGAGGGACAGACGCTCAGTGGCACGTTCAGCCGCTTGGCAACAGGCTGTAACTTGGACTTGAACCCAATTCACCACTAAGGCATTTTCCAGGAAACACGTCTCGCTATGTCATTTACACATCAAGATGTGCACGAAGCTGTGTTTTGGGGTGAGCTTGTGACTTGGACTTGTGGTTATGACTCAGCCACAGAACGTATCTTCCTGGAGCAGTGTATTGATCTTTAATGTCTTCTCCCGCCCAGAGAATGAGTAATGCTCTCTGCTTCTTTTTACCTAGAGCCCCCTACTCGACTTTCATTAGTTATTCCTTTCAACCCACCTCACTGTCCTGCAAAGGCACAAAGTCTCAAGAATGTGTGTATTCCTTAGGCAGATCAGAAGTCCACAGTTGCCATATGTAAGAGGCAAAGCACTGTGTTTCTCTTGCCTGTGTCCCTGTAAAACTACTGTCTTATCTATAGTCTATGGACATCTAGTGAGCGATTATTGTGTTTTCCTCCAATCTGTCAGTCTCCTCCTCCTCCACAGTTGGAGACAGCTTCAAAAGCATCCTGGTAACAAGCAGGCCTTACGATGAGCTTTGTGGTTCTTGAGCAACTCCTTTGGAACAGCAAATACCTTATAGTAGAAACTGTAGGAAATACCACATATGGGCGAGTAAGTGCATGATCTTGTGGGAAACATGAATCCCAGTGGACAGTCAGGACACAGCATGGTATGGGTATCCATAATGACAAGTATCTACAAATGCAAGGGAGCTAACACCAGGCACAATGAGCCCAAGGAAAGCTTTAAAGTAAATAAATACACAAATAAATAAAATAGGAGGAGGAGAAAGCATCCCTTTTGATTTATTTTTCCTTTTTAAAGACTTAGTTTTTAAGTAATAAGAAAAACAATTTTATTTTTATTTTATATGTATATGAGTGCCTGTCTGTGCCCCACATTTGTGCAGTTCCCATAGAAGCCAGAAGAGGGTGTCAGATTCCCTCAGAACTAGAATCATAGACAGTTGTTAGCCCCGTATGGGTGCTGGGAACTGAACCTTGAGCCTCTGCAGGAGCAACCAGTGCCTTTAACCGCTGATCTGTCTCTCTCTAGCCCTCATGCCTCTTTATATTTTTAATCCAGGCTTGATTTACCTCGGATACCCCCATTATAGAAATGTTTCACGGGATAAAATCCTTAGCCATCGCCTACCTTCCTTGTGCAGGTAACCACCTCTGTCAATTCTGCGTTTCTTCCCTCTGCTTTCTCATCCTCATTTTTGCAAGTTGGAAATACTGTTGTCAACACCATGCAATGCCCTGTTCTTCTTCCTTATCATTTTAAGAATTTTCGAGAAAGGGTACTAAGTTATTTGTAGCTCATGTTGACCTTCCTTTGCACTCTGAAGCAATAGCCATAAGTTAATCAAGCTCTTCCTTGCATAAATCACCCAAAAGGCCTTGTGATGCCAGGGCTTTTGTTGAAAGAGCCTTCCCTTCAAAAGTCTGTCATGGCCTGGCCAGAATTTTCCACTGAGGTTAGGCATGAAGACATCCCACTCTCCTTGAGCTTATTTCTTAGTAATCCACCGGGGAGCTGTTCACACTCACATTCCAACACACACACACACACACACACACACACACACACACACACACACAAAAGATACGGAGAAACAATTTTTCACACACAGATGCTCTTGTTTATTTCTGTAGAGACTATGCAATCCACTGGCTAAGTACAACTGTCTAAAGCCCTGGTGGATATCTTTGCTGCTTGTTCTCTGACTTTCACCTTATTCACAAATAGCTTTCTGTACCTATGGTTTGTAAGCAGGGCTCCCTGAGGGCTCCAAGCATCAGCCCCACAGATGGAAAAGAGATCTTCATACCGAGTCGGGAGAGGGGAGATAAAGAAAATCAGGGGGTAGCAAGCTGTCCTGGACTCACCGTAGTCAGAAAGTGTCCTCCAGCTGAATGACATCCCAGTGTGGCTCCTGGTTCCCAAAGCTGGAAGAATGGGAGGAGGGGGGTGCATGCTCAGAGAACTGTGTTCCTGCGCTCTCGCTCTCTGCAGGACCAGAGTTTTGGCGAGTCTGGCACTCCTCAGTGAGACAGATGTCAGTTTCCCCCAAGCAAGCTCATCTGTTAGATCAGGTAATCCCGAAATGTATTTCTGAGCTTGTGTGGAAAATCTTTATACCGCACATTTTACCTTTTGGTCCTTTCTTGGCATATAGTTGAGTAGCTCAGCCATCACCACCACCCACAGGCAGGATCGCATCCTCTACGACACTGAAACCCCAGGTCCCCTGAAACACAGCTACCACTCAAAAATACCATGCCCCCTCAGATGTTTCTGTGTGTTTTGGCTTAAATATTGACTTGACATTTTTAGCTTTTGTCAATGAGCCTTTTGGGGACATTTCAAATCCAAATTGTGAAGCCATACACAGCCATTTATTCGCCTATTTGGGACACTTGAGGAGTTCTCACACATCCTGTTAATTGCTGCTGTCAGAAGCCGGTGATAAATAGTTCTTTACTAATATTTGAGAGTATTTTCTACTTCCTAAGGTCATAGTTCAAATGGATTAGCTGTACTGAAGGAGTTTTTTGATCCGTCCGAGCTAAGAGCAGTGCAAGGGAAGATAGCTAGCATGACCAGGTGTGTTAGCGTGTAGTTTCCATGTCAGGGATTAGGTAGGAAAACAGAGTCTTGGCTCACTTAAGACCTGAATGCTGCTGAGGAGCCTTAGTCACTATGTGCAGGTCATCTGTGTGCGACTGGACTCTGAGGGACCAGTTATAGGCTATGGTTGTAAAGTAGGTGAGAAATATTGGTGGAGTGTTGACATGGGGAAGGGCATGGGGAAGGCATTGGTGGGAGAGATTGAGGTAGGAGCCTATTCCAGAAAACCTAGGAGATAAATCAGCAAGGCACAGATGCATGCTTCCCAGCTCATAGCGTGATGGCCGTGTCTGCGTTTAAAGCACATTATGTCTCTTCACTGAGATTTAAATTAAAACAGCAGCAGTTTCCACACTACCCCTCAGACACTGTCCCAGGAGCGCTAGCTTCCAAGGGTGGAAAAAGTTTTTCTTTATCATAAAACAAACGAACAAACAAACAAATCTTGGCCAGTTTTGGCTTATCTTTTCATTTGTCCTTCCAGCTCTAAAACACTTGCCCAACTGGGGCACGTGGACAAAGATTCTTTTCCGATAGATAACAGTTTGACTCTGCACAGTCTTTTCTTCTCTCCACTGTAGAAGTACGCTCCAGCTTTGCCTTCCTGTACCAGTTCAAGTGTCCTTTGGCGATTAAGGAGATAGAATTTGCCACATCATTCCCTTTGGTGTGACTTAAATTTTGCTGTGTAAGTCAACACGTTCGTGTTTGAAGATAGGACGTGGAAATTCAAATACGATGATTTTCCATGTGCAGAATCAAGTCGAGGCAGGAGGATCACGAGTTCAAGGACTTCAGGCCATGCCGGGAGTTGGATGGCAGCCTGGGATTCGTAGACACCACCTCAAATGTGTTCTAATGTCAAACCATGATAAATGGTTCAGGAAAAACAAAGTAATAATTAAGAGGACAGAGGAAATTCACAGATTTAAGCGGGATGAACAATATCCTAGCTCCCCCCCCCCAAAAACAAATCTAAGCCTGATAGATGCTGAAGGGGATAGGCCTGGACACTTGAAATGGGGGTGAGAGGGGTTTGAGTACTAGTAAAAAGTCAAAGCCCAAATTCAATGTATGTTTCAGTAGGATTTTTGAAAAGCTTTCACTCACATGCCACATGTCTGCACTGGACAAGTTATTCATAGATTATCCCTGTCCACTAGCCAGTCAGCCAGCCGGCAGCATCTCTTCCTCAGGTGATGTAACCAATGTGCATTTTTAACATAGGTCTGTTTGCTGCCTGAGCCCCCATTACAGTATTCCAATAACTCCTGTTCCCATGAAGAGGTGGTCATTTTCTCTTCCCAGGAAAGAGTGTTCAGGGGCACATTGAACACAGGTACATGAGAAAGACGAGACAAGTCCGTGTGTAAAACATCCTGCATGAACAAGTGTCCTATGGATCAAAGAATGGCCTGCCTGCCCATAGCCCAAACACCTTGAAATCGAAGGCATAAGACTTACTGAACTCTTGTAGGTAAAGACAAGGCACCTACAGCAAAACCTTCTCCTGAACAGTGCGTGAGGCAGACAAACCACCTACAAGGTTTGTTCGACGTGTCTCAAAAGTTTTGCCTGGCCTTGGCAGCTGTTTCCAGCCGAGCTTTTCTGTGCTTTATGTCTCGACCACATGCTCGGCATGTAAAGCATAGACCACAGGAGCGAGAAAATGAGGGATCAGATCCAAATACCATCATCAAAGCCAAGTGGGAATGGCGGCCCACCTGTAACTCCAGCGTTTGGAAGGCAGAGACCAGATCTTTAGAATAAGCTTGTTAGCTGCGCTAGGATCAGTGGATCAGTGAGCTCTGGGTTCAACTGAGAGACCCTGCCTCAGTGAATAAGTGGAAAGCCACTGAGAAAGTTACGCAGTGTCAGACCTGAACCTCCATGAACACACATCCACCCACACACATGAAGACATCTGCATGTGTGCACACCACATATACGTATAAACAAATAAATGCATGACCGAGCCCACCCAAGTCCTCTCCCACAACTCTCACTGTTGTCCATGCCATGAACCCCAAATGACAGTAAAAGGTAAAATCAAATTAGATTCTGACACTCAAGTATACAGTCCCCTCTTACGGTAGGAGGGGACTCTTGTCTGTGTTAGCAGGCATAACACGAACGCAGCACCTACTCAGACATGAAAATGTCTAGCCTGGTGCAAAAAGGAACACGCTTTTAATATTGAAAATTGGAAGACTCACAATGGAGTGATTCAGACACTCAGATCAGACCTACTCTTACACCCAGCAGCCAATCTGCGTGTAAGAGGAGCCAAAGGTGCTGACCCTCCATAAGGACAGGAAAGCTATGATCCTTGTAGGCAAAGGAAAGTTTCAAAGTGATGCGATGCGGCCGAGACTCTGGTTAGGAGATCCATAACTCCTAAAGTAGGAAACAAACGAGCATTTCCCAGCTGAACAGAAACAACCCGGCCTACCTTTATCCTCTCTCCCTCACGCATATTCCTGGTTGGAACAGATATCTACGTTGCTTTGTTTGGGAAATGACTCTGTGGTTAAGAGTGAATACTGCTCTTATGGAGGACCCAAGTTCAATTCTCAGCATCCACATTTGGCAGCTCTCAACCTTCTGCAACCCCAGATTCAGGGTTTTCCATAGCCTCCAGTTTTCAAGGCACCTGCACATACATACACACACACACACACACACACACACACACACACACATACACACACATACACATGCAAGCAAGCACATAATTAAAAATAAGTCTTTAAAAGACTGATAGTTACTAATTACATCCATCAAGTTTGACTTATTCTATTGTGCCCTTGTTATACAAATTAGATTAACATTCTGCCATAGTTATGTATTTGTAAATATTTGATTATTTACATATATTCATTTATTGTCTAGGGCAGAGTCTGTGCATCTGCATTAGAACTCATGTAGGGGTCAAGGACACAACTTGTGATAATCCGTTCTCTCTTTTCACTGTCTCACCAACCCAGATTTTCTCAACATTTGGAAACTGAACCATAAATGCTATTCCTGGCTTGATTAACTATGTTCCCAATACTATTCAGGCCCCTACTATTCATCCCAAATCTGCCAGTAGAAACTCTGAGAGAATGACACTCCATTTCCCCTAAGGAGGGTTGGGTAGGTGTATGTTTGCTTTCTTGGGCTACAGATGCTTGTTTTCATTGGGAGTTGCTTATAAGTTATGATTGGTCTTATTTGGAGAGAAAATAAGGTTGGACTCAAGGATGTCTCTCATCTTCTATCTTTCTTTCCTAGATATAGAGATATGGAAAAGAAAGAAGAGGGGATATAGAAATATATAGGGATGACAGGATTAAAAGTAGATTATTAAATCGACTCCTCAACCTAAGGCCTTATTTGTTACTAACAAAAAAGGTTATCTTTAATTCATTTGCATAGAACTTTGTATATTGATACAAAATAAGATTAACTTTGATACATTGATATAGAATTCAAATTTAAAACTATTCTCCACACACATTAGATAGATAGATAGAGATAGAGATATATATTTCTACTCTAATATGAGTTTTTTTTTTTAAAGCATAACATTCAAGGGTTCCATGGCTCACTTGGGAAATTGTTGAAAATAGAAACAAAATTTAAAATTAGCAAAGACAATGACCTCACTTTTAGGACTAACAGATACTAGATGTAGCCACTGCATCTTGCATGCATACTTTAAATACTGCATAGCCAACAGCTGATAAAACTATAATTCTAATCCCTTGGGTACCATTAAAGACTTACTATTTCCTGGTAACTTTAAAAATTAATTACTTAAAAACATCTAGGGGATAACGTAAGAGTCTCCTCTTTGGATTGATTTAAGTCAATTACTCAGCAGCTAATTTGATTCCAATATTTTGTCATTCTGGAATCATGGACTGTGAGGTTCTAAATTTGTGGACTTACTGGGTCCAATGTGATGCTGAAGTATCTTGAGACGTTTTCTCAGATTGCTTTCTTGGAGGATAGTAATGATTGACAGCTGACCAGCAGCTAGTGCCAGCTGGAACCCTGAAGCTGGACTTCAAAAAGCCTCTCTCTCTTCCGATCGTCAACTATTAGGATAACTTTAGTCCCTGCTTTGATTTGTTTACTGAATTACTAACACAATTTTATACCTTATATAAGTTGACGTTGCTTCGACCATGTGTCCTAATTTGAGATGTTAGAACAGAAAGTGGCCTGTGAGCTAAAATTGATAAATAATAAATGTGTTAACTAGTTCTACTATTTTTGTAGAATTGGGGGTAAATAATGCTTCTTCTCGCCTGAATATAATTTATTTTTATGGAGCTTTTTCAGTAGCAGGGCTTTAAAAGTTATGTCGTAAAATGTGTGTTTCATGGGGTAGAGAGGTGGCTCAGCCAGTAAAACATTTGCCTCTCAGTCATGCAAATGTGAGTTCGGATCCCCTGTACGTGGGCCAGAAGTACGCACAGTACTATAGCCCTAGTACCAGGAGGGGCAGAAGCAAGAGTGAATTCCAGGAGCTCATCACGTCTGGACGGGCTCAGTGGAAACCGCTGCCTCAAAAATAAATATTTAAGTGTGTACCCAAGGACCAAGACTGCATGTGTTCATAGGCAGACGTTCACATGACTAGAGCATGCTTATTCATACAGGTCAGAATAGGAGAACAATAATTTTCTAACTATAAGAAAGTCATCCAACAAATCGGGGGTCATCTATTCAGTGGAACACTATCTAGCAATCAAATAAAGCTACTCACATTCAGTGAGGCACGGATAAATTGGAGAAACGTTATTGTGAGCACAAGATATCCCAGGAAAAAAACTATGTACTTTATGATTCCGTATTCATGAAGCAGTGACAAAGAAAACTAGTCTCCAGGAACAGAGGTCACAGTGGCAGCTGTGTGACAGAATGTGATGCTCACTATGAACAGGAAAGGACTTTCTGGGGTTACAGAGTGATGTGCCTCTTTATCTGGGTGCTGAGTGTATAACATGCTCACACATAAAGACCATCGCTCGTGTGTAAAAGCCATGCCTTCCACTGTACTGCAACTTCATTTAAAGAAATTCCATAGCAATCCTACAGACTTTACACATCGGTCGAAGTCACATTCTATTCGAGTGGAAACTTTCCTGGTGGAAATTTTTAACCATTTTCTCTAGCTACTTGAAGATGTTCGTGTGCACAGCCTGAGTAAGAGCCAATGACTACATATCACTTGACAAAGGGAATAAAGGAAAGACACATGGGGGCGGGGGGGGAAGGTCACCAAGCTGGGAGGCCTCAATGTGTTCGTTTACAAAATCTAGAATTGAACAAAGGTAGCATAGGAGCGAGATCCTGCACTGTAGTAACCCCGCTCAACATGGCATTCAAGTGTCCTGGTCCCTAGTCACATTAATCAGCTAGACACACAGGAAGAGTGCCAACCAGCTCTTCTGCTCCAGCCAAATGATATAATTAGAACAGGGTCAAGCTCTAAGGACAGAGCCTGCCTCTACCTTAAAGCTAGGGCCCTGCAGCTCCCTCCTAACCAGAGAGAGCAGCAGGGCAGGGGTGAGGGTGTGGGGGGAGCTGGGTAAGTTAATCATTGATCATCAGAATAACTCTGAGAAGCATCCTATGTGTTACAAATCTCTTGTACCTTATTGCCCACTTTGTATCTCGCAAGAGTCTCTAAGATGCACAGGGCAAGTATGGAGATAGACTTTGAATTTCATTAAAACAGAACTTGAACTCAGAAAATTGGTCCCCCCAGAGTTTAGGTGGGTTTTCCCCCCAGAAGCCCATGCTCCGTCCACTGTACCTCTTGCTGTGAGCATGGCACATCCCCCCGAGTCAGTCCTGCTGTGTTTAAGGGGCAGAGGGGTTGTTGAAAAGCACCTTTGCTTTGGCTGGAACATGGTTGCCTGGGAAGCCCGAGTCACTGTAAGCCAAATGGCCTAAGACCCCAAAGAAACCAAAGCAAACCTGCCGGGCTTCGAGTAGCTTGCTTTGTCCTCTCTCTTAATATGTCTGTTCTCTGTCTCTCGATTTCTCTGAATCACTCTCTCCCTCCTTCCCCTTTCTCCTTTCCTTTATTTCTCCTTTCTTCTCTCCACTCTTCCTACCATCTTCTCTTCCCTCTCTTTCTTTCTCTTCCTCTTTCCCTTCATCATCTCTTCCTCTCTTTTTCTCTCTCCCATCCTTCTTTTCCTCCTTCTCTCTCTCTACTCTCCTTCCCCCATCTGTTTCTTTTTCTCTTCTTTTTCTCATTTCCTCTCCTCTATCTCTCTATCTCTCTATCTATCTTTTTTGGCTTTTCGAGACAGGGTCTCTCTGTGTCACCCTGGCTGTCCTGGACTCACTTTGTAGACCAGGCTGGCCTGGAACTCACAGCGACCCGCCTGCCTCTGCCTCCCGAGTGCTGGGATTAAAGGCATGTGCCACCACGCTCGGCTTCCTCCATCTCTCTTACATGCCTCCTTTAGGCTTTTTCCATCTCTCTCACATGCGTGGTCCACCCCTTCTCCACCAATGGAAACCACTCCCCAGTTGTCTTGGTAACAGAACAACCGTGTTCATGACCACCAGAGTATAGTTACTGCTGTTCCTGGACATTAGTTCATGTCTCACCTCTTATTTCCCTTTAAATAGCAGTTGTGTTGTTTACCTAAGTTAAATAAGGTGACCTGTGACAAGGAGTGGCGCACCCTTGATCTCCTCATTTCCACAAGCAGGATTTGCCCATCATGAGACTCTAGATGTGCTCAGGGTGGGGGGCGGGGGGCAGGACAGAGTGTTTGGGGAGAAGGAGACAGGTTATGCATTTCCCTGGTTTGGTCAATGAGAAGCAACTGAGTAGTAAATGGGTTCACCCCCTCCTTTCACGTAGAAACCTAGAAGGATGAAATGGCGTGGAAGGAGAGGGCGATGGCAAGTAGGTCAGCGTCAAGAAAGAGGAAACACACAGTGCGTGTCTGTGATTTTTCTCCTTGCTTACCTGCTCGGCCCATTCGTCCTATCGATTCACAATGTGGCCCTGGCTCGTCTTTTCTAACTTTACTTTCCATGTTTGAAATATTCTACAGTTCAGCTCACTTAGGTTTCCCACGCGTATGTAACGCTACCTCTTTAACCTGACTCTAACAAACTCCTCCTTGGAGTTCCTTCTTGTCTCCACCCTTCAAATCCCCCCCATCCTTAGGCTACAGAAGAAACCCTATGATGCCCCATAAGTTCATAAAGTCCTCACACTCTGACTCCATAGCAATTTTATCTATGACTGTTAACGACACTTAATAGTTCAAATCACTTACCCATTGAACACTTGCCATGTAAGCAGTGTGCAAAGAAACATGTAATTAGACTGACCGCTCTTTTGCTACTTTGCTAGTCAGGATAGATTAAGCTTTGCTGCAACAACAACAAAAAAATAAGTCTACTCTTTGTGGCTTACCACAAGCAAGATTCCTCGCTGTCTTCCAGGGGTTCTGCTAACACAGCAGGCAGCTGAGTTGACAAAGCAACCTGCGCTCAATTCTCTCTTCATAACTATTTTCCAGTATCTGTCACGTACCTGTAGCTGCCACGAAGACAGCTTGTGGCTTTCCCATGTGACTTAAAGAGGGCCACTTGGCCCACTAGAAGGACCGTGCTGAGCTGCTAAGACCCTTGAGGTTATGATCCTCATTCTGCGTGTGGGAAACTTGCCTTCAAAGAGGATACGCACTTGACAGGAGAGCGTTATTCTGGGAAAAAATAGAAATGTGAAAACCTCCATCAGTCCCTGGAACCAGGATCGGAGTGTAGAGCCATGTCAACACCCTGACTTATGGAAAGACTTTTCTGTGGTTCGAGTGCCAGCTCTAGATTTTTTCCAGCTCACTGGAGGCTTGACTTCAGTGTGCTTCAGTGTCTTCCTCCAAAGATCGCCAACAGTTTTTTTTTTTTTTTTTTAACCTCAAGTAATGGTCGTGGGTCAGTTGTGTGTATGGCGTGCCCAGAACACAACAGACATCTTCAGTAGCACATATTCACTTAATTTCACTCTCACTTCATCGACAACTTTGAAAAAGTGATTCTGACACTCCAAAGAGACATTTTGTTTGCTAGCTCCGCAAAGGAGATGATGGTGCCCCAGAGAATGAGATTCTAAGGGATTCATAGTATTCAATATGCATGGCACTAAGGAAGGTGACAAGGCTCTCACCAGTACCCAGATCTCACATACACACACACACACACACACACACACACACACACAAACACACACACACACACACACACACACACACAAATCTTTCTTTTTAAATTGCATTTTACTTTTAATGGGCATGGGTATTTTGCCTACATACATGTCTGTGCATCACATGTGTACCTAATGCTCACAGTGGCTAGAAGAGGGCACTGGATGTCCTGGGACTGGAATTATAGAAAGTTGTTAGTTGCCACCATGTGGTGCTGAGACTAGACACAGGGTCCTATAAAAGAGCAGCCAGTGCACAGTGGGCATACCTGCCGAGCCCTCCCTCGAACCTCCAAAGCTACAGAACCGTCATCCTAACTCCAGAGCGGCCACGTCAATGAATCTGTAATAGCACATGAGGGGGAAAAAAGAGAATGGTAAACGTCATCTAATTGGGCAGGAAATCACACAGGGTGGATGAACAGCAGAAAGCACTGGGTGTGGGAAGGAGTATCGGCTGGTTTTTCATGACTACTAAGAGCCGTGAAGACCTAGTCACATCTCAGCAGCACTGTGTGGCTCTGAATCCTGTCTTAGCTGCTTTTCTGTTGCTGTGATAAAATAGCCCCATAAAAGCAACTCAGAGGGAAAGGGTTCACTCTGCCTTACAGTTCCAGGGTTACACGTTCCATCACTATGAGGAAGATGTGGCTGCCGGAGGCTGACTAGCGGTGGCCCAGCCGCACCCAGGAAGCAGAGGGAAGTGGTAGCAATGGGGTTATTGCTAACTCACAGTTAAGGAGTGGCCAGCACTTGTGTTTCATTGTGCTTGGCCGGCCTGCCAGCTGGAGTTGGCTTTTCTTTTATTTTGTGGGGTTTTATCTTAGACGGAATCTTTATATGTAGCACAGGCTGGCTTTGAACTAATGATTCTTCACCCTTGGCTTCCTGATTATTGAGCTTACAGCTGTGTTCTATGATGGCATAAAGCAGTCTCTGTCTCTGTCTCTCTCTGTCTCTGTGTCTCTCTATCTGTCTCTGTCTGTCTCTGTCTGTCTGTCTGTCTGTCTGTCTGTCTGTCTGTCTGTCTCTCTCTCTCTCTCTCTCTCTCTCTCTCTCTCTCTCTCTCTCTCTCTCTCTCTCTCTCTCACACACACACACACACACACACACACACACACACACACACACACACACACACACACACACACACCTGGGATTGTCTTACAAACTCCATTCCCATAAGATAAAATGTTACCAATTGTAGCGGAGTCTTGAAGCTCTGCGATAACTTTCCTAAGATTGAAAAGAAAGAAAACATCCAGTCTGGGAGGGTGAACTTTCAATGTTTTTCCTGCTGTGTATGAGACAGAACTGCAGGGGAACTGTGGTACTTCTGTGAAGGGGGAGACCCTGTCTTAGTCATCTTTGGACCCAGTTCCTGCACAGAACAGAACGGAGGAAGGGAGTGACGTAAGGAGCACTCTATTTTCAGAAGATAAATCCGGCAGCAGTGAGTAGGACGAAGAGAACAGAGAAGGCCTGGCAGCGTGGAGAAAAGTTTAGATGTTATTACAGTGATGAGAAAAGTCATGAGATGACCAACGAGTGGGGGAGGGGGGAGGGGGGAGCAAATGGGACAGAGGAGTCTAGAAAGGGTATGTGAGTGGAGTTGACAAGCATACACGCATGCACAGGTGGAGAGGAGGCCTAGGCCCTTTGATGAACAAACACACACTCACACAGCAAGTCTTTCACCATCATCAGCTCTGCCAGGGACTGTTATAAACACTGAGGTGCTGTGATGGGGAGCAAATAGGGACTTTTGCTCTCACTGGACTTGTACACTCACTGGAAGATGAGTTGGTCCACTGAGAAACAGAATCAATGGGAGAGACACAGAGATAGATGGCAAGAAGAAGGGAGACAGGGGGACACAAGGGAGAAGAGACCGAAGAAGAGATTTCAAGGGTTTGGATTGCTTGGATGTAGGGCTAGCAGGACTGAAGTTGCTCAGCAGGGCGGGTCTTGGGATGCACACTTTTAGACAGGACTTGATACTTCAAGTTCCAAGGCAGGATATCTTCTCTGGGAAAACTCAGCTTTGCTGAGAGCCTTCAGGTGCTTGGGGTAAGAGCCACCTAGATCAGAAGATCCTCTACTGACATCTTCACAGCAAGTCCTGGGCCAGGGCTGGCTGAACAACCAGGCGGCAGAACATCGCTAAGAAGACCCGTGGGATGACAGGGTGAGAAGTAAATGCTGGCCTCTGTGGAGACTTGGGTTGAGCCTCTCACGCTTGAGTAGACAGATCCCCGTTTCACGGATGGCTGAGGACACGAATCAACTTGTCTACGTGTTAGGAAGGGCTAACAGTGGGTCCTGCTGCCATCAGATCTCCCACATAGGCGTCAAAAACACATCACAGATGTGCCACCCAGGAATAGTCCAAGGGACCAAAATGGTCAGCTTCTTCCAGGGGCAACACAAGATGCTTAAGGGGTTTAAACAAGAGCCCGTCTCAATATGGATTCTGAACCAAGGGGTCAACGTGACTTTCGGGGAGGGGTGGGGAACAGCTTCACCTGGTTTGGGTATCAGACAGCCTCTTCTGCTAACCACGGAAGCTATGGAGAGATCTGTCTTCCTCACAGTGCTACAGTGTGACTGGCCCGCTTCCCAGTGCAGGCTGTTCCAAGAGCCATTTTGCCCATATCCTTCATCTGCCAGAACATTCTTCCCTCCCCGTCATGTGTGGGTGACTACCACTCAGCTCCCAGCCCTGCCGGTTCCTCAGGGCTTCACTGCACTTAACCGCTGATCAATCTTCCAGCTGGAAGCCCCCACCCCAAATTCTGGGTACTCCTTTCTTTCAAGATATTTATTTCGTCAGCCTCAGTCTTAGAAGAGGAACCCCAATCACCAACATTCTCTGTGCTAATCCTAAGTATTGAACACAAGTGCTGGCAATGTATTCCCCCATGAAAACAATGAACGGATGCATGAAATCAAGTTCCCAGGGGTGTCCTGAACTGCAGAGTGTCCTGAACAGTGAGTTGGAAAGAGGACCGTGTGGTCTCAGTACTACTGTTCTTCGAAGCCCCAGTCTGCTCCTTCCCGGCCTTTCATTGCAGGGCCATGCATGTTCATGTATGCGTGAGTGATGTGAAGGTATAAGGTCAACCACGAACGTCATGCCTCATGTGCTGTCTACCTTGGGTTTTTTTTTTTTGAGACAAGATTTCTCACTGAAACCGGGGGGGGGGGGGGGGGGGGAGGTGGTCACCATTTTTTCAGGCTAATCTTGCTGGCCAGTGAGCTGGAGCAATCCACTTGTTTCTGCCTCACTGGTGACTGCCAGGGTGATGAGCAGGGGCACCTGGCTTTTGACACACGCCTGGGGAATGTAGCTTGCACAACAAAAACATTATCAACTGAGCTCTCAGCCCTGGTCCTAGCCCACAGACTGCTTAATCATCCTCGGGCACGCTCCGTATTTGCATTCTTCTTCATGAACCTCTCCAGTTAGACGGTGCACTTTTTTTTTTTTTTTTTTTTTTATGGAACTGAAAAGATCCAGGCAGGGGTGGGGTGTTCTAAACGGACCTTCCTACCAAAAGCAGAAAGTTCTGGCTGTTCTTGACCCAGGTGGGAAGTCTTAACATCTGCCCATGGGGAGTCTTTTGGGTGCAGAAGTTTCTGATGCAAATGGCCCATTGGAGTCTCTACGCTGGCTCCTCAGCCAGGTTGGACATTTAGATAGGATGTTGTCTTCACATACCTTTCTCCTGGCAGGCTGACGAGGCCTTACAGCACCTGGCATTTGATACGGACAGGGCAGTTGAGCACAGAGCTGTGTACAGACAGTTATGTCACCCACAGTGAAGCCACGGTCCTTTGCGTCTTCTGACTTGACAACCAACAGGCCACCAGAGCAGCTTAAACTGACCTTTGTGTTTTCTGTTGTTTCCAGGGGCTCCTCTGCCCTTCTGCGTTTGGTGCCCAAATACTAATGGGCATCAGCCCTTACTTTGCAGATATCTTCTGATTGTGGCAAAGAAACTTTTAGGTGGAGGAAGGAGACATAAGCCTTTATAAGTCATCGTGTGCAGGGGACCTTCCGCCCTGTTCTCTTGCCGCTGAGGAAGGGGAGAGATCTCTGTTTCCACAGCTTCCACCTTAAAAACAAAACAAAACCCTGGAAGAGTCTGTTGCAGACCTCATGGGGTGCTCTTGCGAATCAGGAAGATTTGAGGTCAATCTGCACAAGGAAATACTTTGGTGCGGGAGTCCTAGCTCTGCCCCTCAGCGGTTGAGGGACCTCGGACAGGTCAATGGGCTGTAACGGTCGAGGGCTGCCTCAGTTACTAAGGTGTGCGGTTCTCATTCCAGGCACCTTTTCCACAAGTCCTGTGTTGACCCCTGGCTTCTAGACCATCGCACCTGCCCCATGTGCAAGATGAACATTCTTAAGGCCCTAGGGATCCCGGTAAGCACAGCACAGCCTGGAGCCTTGTCGTGTCTGTCTTTTCACATTGCCCCCAAAGCAGGAAGACAGTCCCCTTACCTGGATTTTCCCACGCCCTCTTGTTGTCCTCAGCCAAGGAACTCTGTGGCTGAACCTTCCCTCCCCTTGCCCTGCTCAGGCTGATCACACCATGGCCACCATGTGTCTGTGAGCCGAGGAAGGTGCTGCTTGCGTGCCTCACAGGCATCTCTTCAGAAGTGGGTGAGACACCAGAAGCGGTCCAATGGGTCAGTTGGACACTAATGGCCTCTTTGGTTATCACGCCTACTTTGTCCACAAGGAGATCTCCACGTCTCGGGTGCTTGCTTCCTTCGGGTTCCCGAGCATTCAGGGAGAACTTACCCTGTACCCTGCCTCCCCCCCCCCACCCCCCCCCCACCCAGTGGGAGCAGAGGTCTAAGACCAGGAGTGCAGCTCAAAGCATCTGCTAAACTCACATCTCTGGAGACTCTGAGCACAGAGGAAGTCAGAGTCAGAGCCACATAAGCCCAGCACTGCCATCAAGCGGCTTCTCATTCCGCCAGCTGGCTGGATGTCCCAGGGAAAGCCTTTTCCAGGACTGCATTAAGTGAACACCACAAGTAGTAACTAATGAGATACCAGCTGCTAGGTGTTGTCCTCCCTGGGCCTATGAGGACAGGAAACAAGCCAGGCTACCAAATCCAAGAAGTGTATGCGGAAGAAAACATTGGCATTGTCTGAAAGGAGCCACCTTGCTGCCTGATGCCCCATGCCCCACCCCCACCTGGCTGCCACCTGCCTGATGCCACTCCAGCTCAGTCCTGGACACGCCCTACCTCCACCTTGCTGCCACCTGTCTGATGCCACTCCAGCTCAACCCTGCCCACACTCCACCCCAACCTTGCTGCCACATGCCTGATGCCACTCCAGCTCAACCCTGGCCACGTCCCACCTCCACCTTGCTGCCACTTGCCTGATGCCACTCCAGCTCAACCCTGCCCACGCCCCACCCCACCTTGCTGCCACCTGCCTGATGCCACTCCAGCTCAACCCTGCCCATGCCCCACCCCCACCTTGCTGCCACCTGCCTGATGCCACTCCAGCCCAACCCTGGCCACATCCCACCCCCACCTTGCTGCCACCTGCCTGATGCCACTCCAGCTCAGCCCTGCCCACGCCTCACCCCCACCTTGCTGCCACCTGCCTGTTGCCACTCCATTACAATAAAGCATAAAGAGGATGCAAATGGTCCAGAACGTTATTAAAGGATGAGGGCCAGATCACATGTCAAAGGGCTAAGTAGGAATATCAGAGGGCTCTGTTGGACGATGTGCCCCTGGACCAGCTGTGGCTGCCTTGGCTGCCCTGGGCCAGCTGCCTCAATGGCAGTTGATTTACCAAACACAAAGCCACTCAAGAGACTGGAGCTTTGAGCTAGATTTTAGGCACATTGTACTAGACGTTCAGCCCAGAGTTGTGCACGTGCGGTGCTTTCAAGGATCAAACCAATCACCATGAATGTCAAGCATGAGAGGAAATGTGTATCTACTAGACACTGGTGACTGTGCCTTTCACATTTCCGGCTGTCACTGACTATTTTAAGGAAGAAAGGAAAGTGTACATGTTTTCTTGAAAGTGTGTGTGTGTGTGTGTGTGTGTGTGTGTTGCACGCACACGTGCGCCTGCATGGATGCATGGGTGCGTTTGCATGTGTATGTGTGTACAACCGAATGAGTGCATGTGCATGTGTGTCTTGTGGGTCTTGATTGGGTTTGTTTTCTCAGCCAGTTGAAGACTCAAGAGACAGGAGGTATGTGAAGCAGGAGGGGTGGCAGCAGAGAAAACTCAAGTGGCACGGACAGGATTAGCTGTTGAAGGAAGGCATTTGTTGATGGTGAAGAAACACACGCACACAGCAAACTCAGAGAAAAAGACTGCATAGCAGGAGGCAGGGGCCTGAAAAAACTACACTGCAGTCTTTCCCTGTGAGCTGGGCTTTTAAAGTCTCTGAAGAGTCTTCCTCCCATACGTTAGGGTTGGTCAGTTTGAAGACAGACAAGATAGTTGATTGGTCTGCAACTGGTGTGTGCTTGATGTCCTGATATGGCCAGCCAGTCAGCCAGGAGGGCAGTGGGCCAGGGGCTGCTGGTGGAAGACAGAAACCATCAGGAAGATGCTCCAAGGAAAGCCTTACCTAGGATTGCATACAGTAAACACCACACCTGGGAGCTTGTGAGACACCCTCTGCTGGGCGTAGCTTTCTCTGGGCCAGTGAAAACCAGAAACAAGCCAGACCACCAAATCCATGAGGTACAAAGGAAGATGAGGGGACAACGCAGGAGAAAGAAGCTGGCCGTTTTGGAGATTCACCACTTATTACCTAGCTCTGACACCTTTTTCTAGCCATTTGCCTACAAGGGAATCTGTCTAACTCCTTGTCTCTCACATGCATGAACACATGCATGTGCTCACATGAACATGTGTATGTGCCCTTATGTGCATGCATGCGTGAGCTTGTATGTGTATGTGCATGTGCTGACATAGGCATGTATGTTCTTTCATGTGTGCATTGTGAGCTTACATATATGTACTCACACATGTGCTTGCATAAGTGCATTGTACAAATGCATATATGCAAATATGCATGTGCATGACTTCATATACTCCTTATTACTCGGGACACTTTCACAGCCTTCTTGTCAGTTCTGCTCCCTTAGGTCAAGACAAGAATGGAAAGAATCCTTCCCTCTGTACTTAAATTTTGTGCTGAATATCTGATTTCAATTTTTTTTCCCATGGAAGTATAATTTCTCCAGAAGCTACTTCTAATTGAATTTCCAAATATTGATGTTAATTGTTTCTAAAATAGAAATAGTGTGTGGCCCTTTTGGCTTACCTCCAAACTAAATTACGTTTTAATTTTTAGCAGTTGGACACTCTGGCTGAAACTCTGATTCCTAACAAATCTGTGTAAGATTTGACTCAGCACACTCAACTCCCAGAAAGATAAACATTGGTAGCATCCTTGGGCTTTGCCAAAGATTTTGAAAAGCCAGCTGAAGAACATGACACATCCATACTCACCCCCACAGAACAAGCCGTCCCTGTGAAGAGTGACACACGTGCACTGTGCAGCAGAAGCATCAAAACGTATGGCTGCCCTTCTGGCTCCCGGAGCTCTGTTGTCCTGGTGAAGACAGATCCAGGATCTGAGAGGAGCTTAGGATTTGGTTCCATTCCATCATGTTGTTATCGGGGAGTGCTGTGCAATAATTGGTTGCATTTTTAAACTCTGCATGGACCACACTGCACGGCTGTGTTAATTAAGAAACATTAAAATACTAACATGTGTTTAAGAACGTTTAAGAAATAGTCTTAGTTTTTCCCTATACTCTAGTTTAGTTTAGTTTAGGTTAGGTTAGGTTGCGTTAGTTAGTTTAGTTTAGTTTAGTTTAGTTTAGTTTAGTTTAGTTTAGTTTAGTTTAGTATTGTCCTGTTCAGACAGGCTCTCCCTAAGTAATCCAGGCTTGTCTCAAACTTGTGATCCTCCTGCCTCAGATTCCCAAGAATTCCTGAGACTACAGGTATGCACCACCACACTGGACTAGGGATGTCTTATTTAGGGAGCATCAGGAAGAGCCCATAGCTGCACACTGGTACCAGTTGGTCCTTCACCTCTTTGTCGCCGACTAAGCTCCTCACTTTTGTAGAGCCGGAGCTCTTCAGGGTCTTTTCAAAATCAGACTTATGAATTACACCCGATTCTCCTTGGAAGAGTGTCAACCCACGAGTAACTTAGTTGGGACTTTGACCCACTAGATTATTCAAATGCAGGTGGTACTGTATGTGTTTGCATTTTTGTTCTTTTTAGCTCAGTGCACATGCACCAGCTGTGGTAAGCAACAAAAAAGCATGGGCCAAAGTCCAAGAGCTGGAGACAACTTTTTTTTTCTTTGTACTGCCCCACAACAGGTTTAAACAGTGAGAGCAGATCTCATGGTTGATGAGACCCTCATAGTGATGCATACTTCCCCCTAACATTTGTAAAAAGAAATATTAAATGGAGATGAAAGAAGTAATATTTTTTTAATTTCTGAGAACTCCATACACGTATCCAGTGACCTGCAATGGAAGGCTTTATTATTTCCAGAAGTTTTGTGTCCTTGGCCTACACTGCAGTGCTTTAGCCCCCATCTACACATCTGCTGCAGGTCTTCCTTTCAGAACAATGGTTTTTCCTGAATTTTCCTCCCAAGTGTCATAAAATCCAGGTGTCAGAGGCCGGGAAACACCTCCTACCTCATTGTTTCTCCAGATGTGAACAGGACTCTCACCACCGTTGAACAGAAAACCCTGTGTCGCTAGTGCAGCCACCGGCTTCTCACTGTTTGTTAGCCACTGATTTGTCTGAGGAGTTTCCCCCAAGCTACCTTAATTCCAGTGCCTAGACAAAGTTTGTTAGCAGAGAGCCTTGGCTATGGTCTTTAAGCAGTATGGTCTTGGCTTTTTTCAAAAGATAGAAAAATATGTGAGTATCTATGTAGATTAGATATAAATACACATCTGGAAGGCTAATTTATTATCTCCTACCTCCAAGCCAAAGCTGGCACACCTACCACCATTGACCATTCCAATAAGTATCTCTGTTCCCTCTTCTCTGTGAAGAATAGAGCCAAGTTTATCCTTTCTCCCGACCCATAGAGTAAGAACTTTATTAAAGTATGTTCTGCCAAAGCTGGGGCATGGGAAAAAAAAAAAACAGGGTCACAATTTCAAAGATCGCACAAGCCGTTGTTACACACTCATACATTGGGCTGTTTGTGAGAGTGAGTCACACTGACAGCCCCTAGAGAAATGTCTTCCATCCAACACCCTGCCCTTAAATGTTTTGTTTAATAAACACCTTTACATAGCATACCCCAATTTTTCGCAGAACTTTATAGTTCTTAAAGTGTTTTCTCAAATCCTCCTGACATTGATGTTGGCAAGATTCTAATATGCCCAAGTTTTGAGAATGGAAAATCTGAGATTCTCATAAAAGACTCAAATCAATATTTGAGCATCTAACTGTTGTGGTGTGATGTGGAGGCCTAGGAAGCAGAGCCAAGACAGTGTGGGCACTGCTCAGTGTCACACCTGTGAACAGTGGCGTGAGAACATCACACTGACAAATGACCACCAAACCCAAGGCACCACGGGACCAACGACCACTACCTCAGAGGGAGCTCGCCTTAGAAACGGTGACACTGTTGGGAATGAAGAGAGGCTAGCAATCACCAGGGGTCAGTTTGAAACCTTAGGATGGGGAGCAGGAGGGTGGTGGGCAAATGTCATCCTGAGCAGAGGGACAGTATATGATGACACACTGAGCTGAGAGCACATGTGTGTGCTCTCTTTCCAGAGGCTGACGGTGAGAGCAGAGTAAGAAGCTGGCCTAGGCAGCATGCTGTGTCTTCTCATGTAGGCTCATATACCCTGTACCTTACACAGAAGAGGACGCAGGCCCCTGTTGTGGTCAATTCACTGTGCTTGTGGTGATGGTGGTTGTGTTTGCTGATGGTGGCGTTTCTATAGGCGTTGTCGTAGCTATCCTTGTGGTGGTTGATGTTGTAACTGTTGGTGGTACTGTGGATGGAGGAGTAGGCGTGGTTGGTGACGGCGATGTGGCTCTTGTAGATCTCGTGGTTGTTGACTCTGTGATTGGTGTGGCCATTGAGGCTGGTGTCACTGTAGTGTTGTGGTTGTTGGTGCTGTTCCATAGGAACCTCTGGGGACAGAGCACAAGGGAGAAAAGAGAGACTGATAGTGGGGAGAAAAATGTTGATCAGAATGGCTGTTCCCATCCCAAATCCAACTCAACAACTTTAGTCAACAGTGAACTAACTGGCCATTCTATGAACTGCCTTGTGACAAGTTGGGTGTTGCTACGTTGGCTCACTTCTGACAGAGACAGCAAAAGCAGAGGAACAAGAGAGCAGAGAAAAGACACGAGCTGGCTTTGAGGAATTGTGGGAGAGTGGCCGCTCCGAGATGACAGTCGCAAGTGCAAGTGTGATGCTCAAACGACAGCCCCCACACCGCACGGCAGATCTCCTCAGTGCTCCCCACATGCTCGTGACTTACAGGACTTATAATATCCTGTGAATATAACACTAGCATTGTGGTCCTATTCAGTGCACACCTGGGGTTCTCTTCACTCGGCCTTAGCTGTCATGCTCCGCAGACTCCAAGAGCTAGAAATCATGGAGTTATCATCCTTCGTGACAAAGAAATTAACATACAAGACAAACAAACCTCCAGACAGAAAAAGCTGTATAACAAGTTCCAGGCAGCCAAGACTACATACTGGAGGCAGGAGCCTGTCACAAGAAAAGAGACAGAGCCACAACAGAAGAAGAAGGGGAGTAAAGGATTTGTCTAGTATGTGACCAGAACTATGTTAAATATATAGAAATGGTTTTCTACAGTTGGTTTTTGGCTTGTGGTTTTTAAAAAGTAGCCTTATCCTGTGTGCAGGCGTGTGTGCATGTGTGTGTGTGCGTGTGTGTGTGTGTGTGTGTGTGCGCGCGCGCATGCGCGTGTGTGAATGCATGTATCATCGCTGTATAATTCCCAATGATTAAGACTCTTCTCCTTCCTACTTTCATATCATGTTTGGAAACAATGCATGAGGCTGACAATAATTAGCAGGCTGCCGGCTCCATCCTCTGTGGGGAAATAAACTCTCTATATAAAAGAAAGTCCCAGTTTTATCATTATAAATAAAGACCATGCATTCCTCCTAACTAGCTATTTAAATATAGAGGGGTTTTTTTTGTTTTGTTTTGTTTTTTGTTTTGTTTTTTTGAAACTCTTTATCCTTGTATCTAAAAGGAACCTTTGGAAAGAAAATTTGTGAAGATCTTTTTATGACAATGGAAACTATGTAAACAGTTTTTAAATAAAGCGGCTTACAAACACAACAGGGGAAACAATGAGCTCAATTTTACACTCAGACAAAATATTTAGGCTGCAGATGTTGCGTCTCTAAAATGAGGCCGTGCTCTAAAATGGATCTTTTTTGTCATTTTTGTTCCCCTCAGCCCAACGCTGACTGCATGGACGACTTGCCCATTGATTTTGAGGGCTCTCTAGGAGGCCCACCGACCAATCAGATCACAGGAGCCAGTGACACCACTGTAAATGAAAGCTCTGTCACTCTGGATCCTGCTGTACGGACAGTGGGGGCCCTGCAGGTGGTCCAGGACCCAGATCCTACCCCTCAGGAGGGAGAAGCCATCTTTACAACTAACAGTAAGTACTGTGTTCCAAGGGGCCATCACCCACAGGCTTATTACCTCAAGGGGATTGGAGGACAAATGTAATGTCTCTTTGTGTGATGGTTGATACTGTCAGCTTGACAGCATTTAGAATTATCTAGAAGACAAGCCCCTAAGCAAGCCTGTGAAGGTATAGATTAGGTTAGCCTCTGGGACTGCCTGTTAAAGACCTGTCTAGATTAAGTTAATTGATGTGGGAGAACCCTTTAACTATGGATGGCATCGTGCTAAGGGCTGGGGTCTTCGACTGAATAAAAAGGAAGCAGAGAACTGAGCACTCCAGTTCACTGCTCATTGCTTCCTGGCTGCGGATGCAATGCGAACAGCTGCCTAAACTTTCCGCCACGCCTTCCCTGAGGCCCAAGAAGGCCAGCCTGCCTTCTGACGTCAGGGCACAGGTAAGAGAAAGGAATGTCGGACACGAAGCCACCACCCACACTGTGTGTGTTGTGCGTGGGAGGGTATTGAATGCACCTGCGTCTGCAGAAGCCTGCCTGATCTGTGTGCAGCTTTCCAATTGCCGGAGACTCACTTGCACATGGCACGTCTTTATTTTAGTTATTTTCTTTCATTAAGGGACAGGCTCCTGTTATGTTGCCTAAGCTAGCCTCAAATATCTGCCACCATCAAGCTCGGTCTGCAAGTGTGTTCTATGGGTTATGACATTGCTTCAGATGGGCATTTTTAGATGCTACCTGGCTATCCTGCTCCTCCTACACGGACAGTCACTAGGTCCTGTGCTGTTTGCTGGGAATTGGCATAAAAATATTTAAATATCCGTGTGAGTGCTGAGTTTGAAGCTAAAATCTGAAGTACCTACCGTTTAGTCAGATACAGTAAGAGATAAAAAGCCTTGGGAGTTCTAAGAATATCAGCATACAGATTAACTAAGTTCAAAGTTAAAAGAGTGGGTGGATAATGTAGTTTTGAATAAAGTGTATTTCTTTCTCTTGATAGAAGCAACGTATTCGCTATGGAAAGGTAGAAAGGCAAATTAAATCATCATGGCTTTTTCCATTGAAGTCAACCTCTTTTTTACATATTCCTGATTTTCATAGAATCTATAAAATTGGGCTGAGACTAGTATTTTCTCATTAACTATTAATTATTGGAAGACTGAAAGATAAAAAAAAAATTTTCAAAGAGACCTCAGGTGGGTTACCGCCAATCCAGAAATAGTTACTTTTATTAATATGCTCTATTTTCTTTTTCTTTGTTTGCATACATTCTTGGGGTGGTGGGGTGTGCTTGTGTGTCACTGCACACATGTGGAGGTCACAGGAGAAAGTACAGAGTTGGTCCTTTCACCATGAGGGTTTGAGGGATCAAGCTCAGGTTGTCAGGCTTGGTGGCAAGCTCTCTGCCAGGCGAGCCATCTCACCAGCCCATCATGTCACGCTGTTTTCTGATGGCATGAAGGCAACACCACAGATGCTAACTGCTGAGCATTCTAACTGTAGGATTCCCACAGAACTTCCACAGAAGTAACGTGAGAAAAAAGTAGTGTTATGTACCGCACTGGCGTCATTGGTGTGTGTGTGTGTGTGTGTGTGTGTGTGTGTGTGTGTGTGTGTGTGTGTGTTTTTAATCTCAAATTGAAACATTGAGCCGTAGACACTTGAGATTCCTTAAAGATTGATTTGATCCCTTCTGTTTTCACAGTACTGTCACATATGATGTCTTGGAAGCCATGCAAGGGATGTGAATTGTCTAGTACTATAGTAGAGAAAAATGTAGCTGGGTAATGCTCACTTGAATAATACACTTTGTTTAACCAAATAGAGGCAAAATACTTGACATTCTTTTAGCTTGCAATCGGTCCTCAGAATGCGGAATGCAGTCCGTCCTTTCTGTGTGTTGTGATTTAGGCTAGACACACTAGACATGCTCAGCAGTCCCGTGTGACAAGTGGTTTGCCATACTGCGGCTCACAGACAGGAATGCGATCAGCAAAGTAAAGGAGACCCTTGAGGTTTATTTGTTCTTGTTCTTGTTTGTTTGTTTGCGGGTGTTGTTGGCTTCGTTGGTTGGTTGGTTGGTTGGTTTTTTATTTTATTTTGTTGTTTTGTTTGGTTGGTCTTTTGAGACAGAGTTTCTTTGTGTAGCAGCCCTGGCTGTCCTGGACCTCACTCTGTAAACCAGACTGATGTCGCGTTCACAGAGACCTGCCTCTGCCTCCCAAGTGCTACGATTAAAGGTGTGTGCCACCACTGCCTGGTTTGACTTTGTGTTTGTTGGTTTGTTTGTTTGTTTGTTTGTTTATTGACACAGGGTTTCTTTGTGTAGCCCCAGCTACACAAGTCCTGGAACTTGCTATCTAGACCAGGCTGGCCTTGAACTCAGAGATCCTCCTGCCTCTGCCTCCAAATGCTGGGATTAAAGGTGTGTGCTGCCACCATCTGGTGTTGTTCCTTTTTTTTTTTTTTTTTTTTTAAATCAGAATATGCTTCTAATTTTGGCCACATGGAGGCTACAGACCAGAGGAGTGAATGTGTGACCCAGGTCAGCAGTAAGTTCTCTCTGCAATACGCAAGTGGAGTCTTGTGATGTTTCTATTATTAAGCACCTGCTCTCACCATTGGGCTAATGGGCTTATTGAAGAACATAGGAAGGTCTGATAAAAAGTTACCAGCAGCCCAAAACCATGCAAGCCCACAAGAAAAACAAAGTAAAAAGTGGGTCATTCTTCTTGCAGTAGGATGATTGAATTGACCAAAGACAACATATCATGTATTGGACTCTGTGGTTCAAAATTGTTTGTATGCTTCTCATAGACTCAGTAAAGTCCAGGTGACAACTGAAAAGGTGTTTTCATTTGAAGTGGTTAAATGCCACCCAAAATGAAATTGATATAAATACACTATGGCCTAAAATCTATCCAAAACAAAATAGAAAATTACAGTTTCTAGCCATGTGATGCATAACCCTCCAGCTCTTTGGATAAAATAGAATTGGAGTGTGCAGGTCAAAGCAAGGCCATTGGTAGATGTTTATTGAATGCTGTGAGGTGAAAGTGTTCTGTAGCCAGTGTTTTGTTGTGCTGTGGGTTCTTCTTTCTCTCTTCCACTAATCTCCACCCCTTTACTTCTTCCCTTTCAATCTCCTAACACTAGATAAGAGAGAAAAAAAGGAACTAGTTCTTGCTGATTAGGGGCACCAAGTTCCTTAGGGCAAGTTTGGTCTTCACTGGCAGGATGTCTAATTTCTTCTTTTCATTTCTTTACACCCGACTACTTGACAACCCACAACCAACAGCAGCCAACCACCAACCAGCCAGACTCTAGCATTTATAAAGCCTCTAAAAAGCTCCCAGAATTCCAAACATCACACAATCACAGAAACTTTCTGCAACCAGCAAAACCACGCCCCTGCCACAGCACAAGGCAAATAGTAGTCAGCTGCCATGAAGCAGGCCCATATCCCACACCTGGGACTAAAATAAAAACATATTCCCATAATATTTCCTCATTTTTCAAAGAAACCAAAATCACACAATTCTCACTAGTTTTCAATGTAGGCTTGAAGCAGGGACCTTCTGTTCATAGCAGAAGGGAAAAAATCCCATGTAGTTCTAGAAGCAAGCTTTGGAAAGGTGAAGCAAAGTAGCAAGTGGGATCAAATGTGCGGGGTGGGGGGTGGGGTGCAGGGTGGGGAGGCAGAACACAGACAGACAGTATGGACGCGCTGGGAAAGATTCCTTTCTTAGCAAAGAAACTGGATGTTGCCTATAAAATATTTCCCAAGCCATCTACTTTTGATTTTTTTTAATTTGGATTTAACAAAAATGGACAAGCAAACTGACACGCTAGATGTTTTAAGGGAAGAATTATCAATAAAGATTTTCTAATTTTCTAGTGCCCTCTTCAAACAAATCAGTAAGTGAAGAGACATAAATCTGCCACTAAACGCATGATGATTTCAGCTCTCACCAGCATCATTTGCAGCAGTGTTCTGATGCTGTCTGATGCTTTGGGCTCAGTGTGGAGGAGGGCCACGGTATGGCCCCAAGTTCAATCCCCAGCACAACAAGAAAAAGAATGCAGATGGGCACACAGTGCTATGAATCACAAGCCACCAAATGAAGACCCTGCTATCAAACCATCATCTCTGTCCCTACATCTGCACACACCAGGAAGTTACAGAAAATGACAAGTTAGTAGCAATGAATAAAGGTGTAGCAACAGGCACCGGCCAACACCTTTTGAAGCCCGTTTCATACAGTTGCTCCCAACAGTCTCGTGAGGTAAACGTTATTTTTATGGCCCTTTCACTGATGCAAATGTAGAGGTCCTGAGTGATGAAAGGAATTGACCAAAGCCATACACTTGTGACAGGTACATCTGGAATTCAAACCAAGCTCCTGGCTCTTTTACTTATTCTCAGAGGATGTACAGGGTGGGGTGGGGGAGGGGCGGGCGAAAGGGGCAGCGGACAGAGTCAGGGAACACACCCTTGCTTGCTCACTTCTCATTTATCGTAGTTAATGAAGTGGTTCTTGCCACTTCAGATCTCCTAAAAAATTCCGGACTTTGCTCGGTTCCAACTGTCGTTCCTATGTCCTGCTCATCTCCTCGGTGGACAGAGCTGGTGTGCTGCAGTCGGTCCAGCGCATGTCGGTCCTGTCAGCGCTCGCAGCAGGGAGATGTAGGTAGATTGCCACTGAAGATGGAATTCTGGCACTGAGGGACCCTCTTCAGCTCCCATAAAAAGGGGAAAGGAAAGCAAAGCATTTCACGAAGTGCCTGGCTTGCAATCCAGGCATCGAGAAGGAGGTGAGCTCCTTTATCTACTCAGGCTCCTGAACACGTGTGTGTGTGTGTGTGTGTGTGTGTGCGTGTGTGTGTGTGTGTATGTGTGTGTGTGTTTGTGTGTGTGTATGTGTGTATGTGTGTGTATATGTGTATGTGTGTGTGTGTTTGTGTGTGTATGTGTGTATGTGTATGTGTGTGTGTTTGTGTGTGTATGTGTATGTGTGTGTGTTTGTGTGTGTGTGTGTGTTTGTGTGTGTATGTGCGTGCATGTGTACGGGTTTGTGTGTGTGTGTATGTGTGTATGTATGTATATGTATGTGTGTGTGTGAGAGAGAGAGAGAGAGATAGAGAGAGAGGAGGGATCTTAACACAGCAGTCCATATCACGTTCTTTCTCCTCGACCTTATTTCAAGGCCTGTGGGTGCGTTTCTACGCCCCCTCACTGCTCTCTACAGGCAGGCCTGCTCATGCCAAACCAAGCACTGGCTGCAGATAGTTGGGTTTGCTTCCACTGAGGGAAAAGGGTGTCTTAGGAACAAAGGGAAACACAGCTAAACAGTCATCCCCGTGTGATTGGAGACTCCAGAGAGAACCTAGAGATTGACGCTGAGGGAGACTATCGCGCTGTCCCAAATCCCCTAAGCTCCAGTTGGCATCTTCTCAGGAAACTCTGGAACCTTCCTTTAAGTTTTCAAGAGGGTTGTTGACTCCACAGTCTGCTTCCTTCCTTCCCTACTAAAGCACTCCAAAGGCCTGTGATAAAGAGCTGCCTAAAGATGCTGCGCGAGGATCATGATCCACCTGCCACATCCTGCCACATCCTGCCACATCCCACCACATGCCGCCATATCCTGTCACTTCCCACCACAGCCTGCCACATCCCACCACAGCCTGCCACATCCTGCCACATCCTGTCACATCCCACCACAGCCTGCCACATCCCGCCACATCCCACCACAACCTGCCACAGCCTGCCACATCCCGCCACGTTCCCGCTACATCCCACCACATCCCACCACAGCCCGCCACAGCCTGCCACATCCTGCCACATCCCACCACAGCCTGCCACATCCCACCACAGCCTGCCACATCCTGCCACATCCTGTCACATCCCACCACAGCCTGCCACATCCCGCCACATCCCACCACAACCTGCCACAGCCTGCCACATCCCGCCACATTCCCGCCACATCCCACCACAGGCCGCCACATCCTGCCACATCCCGCCACACAGCCAGCCCAAGGGGAGAAGGATGGAGATGAGCAGTCTGAGAAATGCATGGTGGCTTGACCAGGAGCGCTGCTCTTCAGGCCTTGCAGAGGAGGCAATCCATGTGAGAGGATAGAAGCAAGTGGAAAGTGGCCAAGTGTAATGGGTTTCCTCAGGAAAATGTCCCTTGCTAACTTCCTATCAGCCTTGATCCATTAAATACGCATGGTAGGTGACATCTGCATGACATATTTTTATTTTTGTTTTATTGATGAATAAAATATACCACATAAATATACTGCCCTACCCTACTCCTACCCCTGGGTGAGGGTCCCAGCTGGACCAAGGGCTGTCTATTTCCTCTTAGGTAACAACTAAGAGTCTCAAACTCAAATCAAAATAAAAAATTGGTTTTCTTCTGGGTGCTTTCCATTCTAATCTCTGGACCTCACAAGAGAAGGCTCTGTGTCGATTACTCTCTCGGGTCTCTGCATCCTGTTTACCCCAGAGTTGGTGGGAACAAGTATTTCTTATGGTCTCCTCATTCTTCCAGGGGCCACTTTGGGACAGGGTGTGAATACACATGTGACATGGTGTGCTTATAGAGGCCAAGGGACATCAGATGTCTGCAGTCTCCTTCTGTTTTGTTTGAGGCAGGGTTTCTCTGTTAGTTTCTCTGTGTGTGACAAGCCAGCTGTCCAATAAGCTTCAGGAATGCTGTGTCTCCTTCCTACCTTTCCACAGGAGCATTAGGGTTCCCAAAGTATGCTACTGTGTCCAGCTTTTTACATGAGCTCAACCTCAGGCCCTCATTGTGCACAGAAAGCATTTTACCCACCAGATGATCTCCCCAGTCTTTCTCAAGAGAAATTCAAGAGGCAGGATGGATGGGTCTCAGACAAACACAGAAGAATTAATGTCTGGGTCTGTTAATACTCTTTATCTGAAAACTGCATATTTAGCTGATATGAACTGTGAAATTGTTCTTAAAAAAAAAAAACTTTGAGCCGGGCATGGTGGTGTATGCCTTTAATCTCAGCACTCAAGAGGCAGAGGCAGGTGGAGCAGAGGCAGACAGATTGCTGTGAGTTCGAGGCCAGCCTGGTCTATGTAATGAGTCCAGGACAGCCAAGGCTACACAGAGAAACCCTGTCTTGAAAAAACAAAAACAAAAACAAAATTTTTTGAGATATATAAGTCCTTTGATATGAAATAGATACACACACACTCACACCATGTGTGTGTATTTGCATGCACACATGTGTGTGCCATGCATACTTTTCAAAATGTACTCACAAGGTGAAAACCATTGCTAACACAGGAATTTCAGTAAAGTGATTGTGACACATCATCTCTAGCAACTGTCATGGGGACCAGCCTGGATCCTCCAGAGGCACATGCCTCAAACTAATAATGGACAAAACATCCAAAGAGTTTGTTCGGAGGCATATGTGTAGCTCCGAAGTGACTCTGTCTCTTGTGGCAGGGACTCAACAGGCACTCTCTGGGGATTCTTCATGCTGAAATGTGTTTTGATTTGTTTCCTACTCAGATCAGAGGTGACCTTCACTTCCATTTTTGAAGTCCCATGATTTTATTTTATTTTTTTAAAACGATCACTTGATGGATGACTTTTAATATGGGCTCTGTAAATGCCCCAGGGCCTGCTCTGATCTCAACCTGGGCATAAACACAAGAGAGGGGAATGTAATATGGACTTCCCCAGGGAACCTGACCTTGAACTCTGGGAATGCAGTCACCTTAGGAGAAGAGAATGTTGGTATGAACACCACGCCATATTTCAGATATGCTGCATTTCTGCCTGGCAGTAAAATTAAAAACAAAAAATGTCAGAGTAGCTGTCCTCAGCTATGGATTAATATGCCATGAGATGATTTCCCTCAGTGGCCATAAAATCTACATTTTCCCAGGCAAGAAGAACACCTTAATTTGCATGCACATTCCACTGTGGCACACTAAACAATCAGGCAGCTCACCTCAGATGAGTGACCCCACTGCCAGGTTTTCTCCAGGAAACTGGCAAGCCACAGTGGACTACTTTTGTGCAAAATGAAGTCTTTGGGGCTGGAGACGACGAACCAGTTAAGTTTCCATGTCTCCACGTGTGTCAGGTCCCCGGAGCTGCATCAGCCCCTGCCCATCCCCACCCCCATTCCCATCCCCCCAAGTCCCCCCATGCCCCGACCCGGCTTTCCTGCTCAGGGACAGTCTCAGCAGAGGCACAGCTGTGGCATAGAGCAGAGAGTCTTGCAGCCAGTGCATGCTTGATCGGTTAGTGCACCCAGACGGAGGCTGTCAAGTCCTCAATCCACGGGGCTTTCCATGACAGCATTCCTCCTCAATTAAAAACACTTGCCAATCTCTGAAAGTCCACTCGGGGCCAGACTGCCAGGGTTTTTCCTGCCTTGTGTGTCTGGTGCCTCTGACAGGGAAAATTGAAAGTCTGCAGACTCACAAAGAGTCCAAGAGAAAAGTAATCTCGGTTGCAACCGCAGATTGCCCCTTGAAGCACTGCTCTTAGATCCAACACACGTGACCCGCCCAGAGGAAACCTGGCTTCCAGGAGACACTGCACAGGCAGATGAAACTCATTTGTTGCTGGGATTTTTGTCCCAGATGCTCCGAGCTGCCGGGTGGACAGCAACCATCTCTAATTTGATTAATTCCTCACAATGCTGTCTCGCTTCTGATACTCGTCCTGTTTCAGCAGCTGTTATCAGAGCAAGCTGGGACAGGGCTTAGGGTCAGGGTTGCAAACTGCCACCCTGAGCAAGCAGGAAGCCAGCAGCCCTGCTTGTGCTGGCTGGGAAACATACAGGCAGGCCAGGGCTCCCTGAGTGTCCCAAGGGCGCCAGGTATAAACGAGATGGCATTTCTGTTTGCATTTCAATTGTCAAATCGTGCCAAAGGTCCTTCGCTCAAAGAGTGAGAAGGCGGGGACAGCGGGGGATGCCTTTTGGATGAGATAAGGATTTAGCTTGAACAGTTCAGACACAGGGGCTCAGGAAGTCACAGAATCCTAACGGGAAAGGTGAGGTGATGACTACATTCCAAGATAGGAAACTGAGCCTTGTTCCTGGTGTGGCCTCCGGTTACTCCTGTGACTTTGGGCAAGTCATGTGCCCACCCTCTCCTCGCTTAGGTGATCACACCAGCGGGTGATTCCTGACAGCCTTTCCAGGCCCATACCTCCATTCCTAGGCAGCATCCGGAGGCCTTTGCCTCTCACTAGGCCATCTCGAGACCCTGCATCCTCACTCCCATGACCTTCTTGCCGCTTCTCTCCTTCCAGCGCCTCCGACGCAACCCGGTAAGAGCTGTGCCCTCTGCTCTGCCCAGACCACAGCGGGTCTCCATGGCATCCTTCATCTGTCTAGCTTTGTGCAAAATGAGCAGTGGCCAAGACCGTGTATGTAGAAGCAGCTGAACCCGCAGCACAGCTGCTTTTGGTACAAGCTTCAGCCAGACCTCTTTCCGGGAAAAGTTTTGCTCTTATGTTCCAAATACCAACAGAGTTTATGTCATATAGTTAGATTCGGTACACACTGAATTTATGTATATATGTATAGGTGCATGGGTGGATGGATACAGTGATTTGATTTTTTTTTTTTTTTTTTTTTTTTTTTTTTTTTTTGCCATTGTTTTGTTTTTCGAGACATGGTTTCTCTGTGTAGCCCTGGCTGTCCTGGAATTTGCTCTGTAGACCACGTTGGCTTTGAACTCACAGAGATCCACCTGCCTCTGCTTCTTGAGTGCCAGGGTTAAAGGCGTGCGCCGCCACCACCTGCATATGCTGGGTTTAAGGTAACCAACAGTAGTAATAGAAGATGATGGAGATTGCATTACGGTACACACCTCGTATTTTCACTGCTAGTGAAAAATTAAACACATCTCCCAAGGGCACTCAGCCTGCAGTACATATCCCTGTATCTAATTCCTGCACAGCAGCACTGTGACCCTACCCCTATGGGACATAGATATAGGGTGATAAGCTAGTCCCAAGTTATAAGCAAGGAGGGGGTTGACTCGTGCCTTGTGGAAGTGGACTGGCCATGTATTATTTATAGTCACTGATGTGATACGTGCTGCACAGACGACACAGGAGTAAGAGCAGCGATGGAAAATGAAGGGGCAGAGGCGACAGCAGCAGTGGGGATCAGCCTGGAGAAAGGCACCTAACTGTGCACACATCTCTGCCAGAACCCTAGTACCGCCATGAAACCAAACGCTCAGAAACCACTGTGAGCCTCGTGGAGCACGTTAGCCCTGGTTTGATTTGTCAGCGTGACTCTTAATGCCTTTCCTTAATCCAGAATAAGACGACGACAGCACCAAGAGGCACTAACTTCATGACTTTTGTTGTTGTGGTGGTGGTGGTGGTATGCACATACATGTGCATGCATCCACACGTGGGGGCGTGTGTGTGCGCGTGTATGTGTGTGCGTGTGTGTGTACGTGTGTGTATGTGTGTGTATGTATGTGTGTGTGCATGTATGTGTGTGTGTGCGTGTATGTGTGTGTACGTATGTGTGTATGTACGTGTGTGTGTGCGTGTGTATGTATGTGTGTGTGCATGTATGTGTGTATATGTGTGTGTGTATGTATGTGTGTGCGTGTATGTGTGTACGTGTGTGTGTGCGTGTGCATGTATGTGTGTGTGCATGTTTGTGTGTCTGTATGTGTGTGTGTGTGTGTGTGTGTGTGTGTGGTACATGCACACATGTGTGCAGATATGAAGGATGCCAGACGTCCTACTAAATCAATCTTTGTCTTGACATCTTTCCTTGATCAAGGTCTCTCACTGAGCCTGGAGCTTGGCTGAGAGCTGGCATGCCCCAGTGATTCTCCTATCTCTGCCTCCTATAGAGCTGGGGTTACAGGCAGGTGCAGAGCCACACGTAGATTTTTTTGTTTGTTTTTTGTTTTTCGAGACAGGGTCTTTCTGTGTAGCCTTGGCTTTCCTAGACTCACTTTGTAGACCAGGCTGGCCTCGAACTTGCAGCAATACACCTTCCTCTGCCTCCCGAGTGCTCTCAGATTTTTATGTGGGTGTTGGGTGTTAAAACTCAAGTCCTTATGATTGCACACCGAGCACTCTTACCCACTGGGCCATCTCCCCAGCCCTGAAATTTCTTGATAGGCTGTTCATGTTTCCCCAAGGCCTAATAACAGTAAGCTAGTTCCTAAACCATTGGCTTGTGGAGCTGAGAACTGACGTCACCCTGTTCTTCTCAGAACTGCATTAGCCAGAGCTGCAGGCTTGGTTGTAATTGTTTATCATCTCACTGGGTGATCATCGGAGAGCTGCTGAGATATTAACTACATGATCTCATTTAAAGTGCTGCCCTCCCCACAGCATCACTTGCAGCAAAGCCTCTCAGGTCAACAGTATTATCCTTGCTCAGCCCACCAATCGATCGACAGCCATTAGAGTTCCTAGAAGGTTGGGACAACTGCCCTCTTTGTGAAGGGCTCTGTGTTGATTATGCCGCTTGAGCAGCCCGATCGGAAAGGCTTGGGATCAAACTCCTTGTGGATTTCAGACGTTTCTTCGGGTTTTGGAAGACTCTTTGCCTATACATAAACTGGTATCTTGAGAAAAGGATCGTGTCTAATCATGAAATCTCTTTTATGTTTTCCAAAGGTTGCATTCCCCACACAGTCCTGCGTGTGCCTGCGTATGGCTTGTCAAATGTGGACGCCTCCACCTGTGGCATATGCACGTGCTCAGAGAGCTGCAGAGTTCACAGCATCCTGCAGTTTGTCTCTGGGCTGTAATGGTGTGCAGACATAGTTAATAGATACTGGCTCCACCCATAATCTCAAGTAGTTCCTTGTGCACACTGACCTCAGACAATCAGTTCTGATCTGCCAGGTCTTGTTCTTTGCTGTAGAAAGCTGGATTTCAGCGGACAACTCAAACAAAAATGTTGGAATGCCTGTTGGTGTACATCTCCAGATTTAGAGCGGATACCCTCACACAGACACAGGGGAAAAACAATAACACCTCTAAAGACATCTAATACACTGGATTCCTCTGTGGTGGTCCTTCCTGAAATTTCAGCCTCCTTTTGGGATGAGAAAATTGCAAGGAACACTTCTGGAGAAAAGAAAGTATATTGTGCTTTAATGATGTAACCAAACTCTCCTTTCCATATCTATGCAGGGCCCGTGTGTGGTTGTATAAGTTGGGATACACTGTCCCTAGTTTAGACGTGTCTGGGAATGTTAGGATGACTATAGACAGACTTCCTCACTCCAAAAGTTTCCCTTAGAGTGTGCACCAGCATCCAAAGGAAGAGTCAAGCCGGATTCCCATGTCTACATATGCCCATGTGCACACTCATGCACATGTACACACACACACACACACACACACACACACACACACACACACACCAGTCCTGACAGCTTGGCTTATCATCCAGAGCCCTCAGGAATCCCCAGTCATTGTCCTCAGCATGTGTCCTTGGCCACAGCTCAGCACAGGACCCTGCACTGTGCGTGTGAGTTGATTTTGCTCACAAGAACCCCCTCCCGCTGAAGCTCAGCTGGGAGGTAACATTTAAACATGGCAAGGTTTTGCAGACAAGCCCCGAATCCCCACCAGAGTCATGGCAGAGTCGGCGTCGTCTGCAGTTGACTGCAGCTTTGCAACTCCAGATTTAGAGACAGTGTCCGGCAGCAGAACTGCCCTCACACCCAGTGACCGATGTCTCACACAAGGCTGCTGATTTGAACTTTCCTACTGTCTCTCATTAAAAGAAACAATGGGTGAGACCCTGCAGTGAGATGACGTGCGCCTGTGAAACAACAGCACACACAGCTAGTGTTCTCTCTGCTTCACGGTGGGGAGAAACAGTTAGTTGATTTACAGGCTGAAGTTCCTTCAGGAATTTTTTTTTTTTTTTTTTTTTTTTTTTTTTTTTTTTTTTGGTTTTTTGAGACAAGGTTTTTCTGTGTAGCCTTGGCTGCCCTGGACTCACTCTGTAGACCAGGCTGGCCTCGAACTCAGAGATATCCACCTGCCTCTGCCTCCCTAGTGCTGGGATTAAAGGCATGAGAACCCTACCTGGCTCCATTGAAAAATTTTAATAAAATGAAATCTTTGTTTCTAATCAATAAAGATTTATACCCCAGTCTGAGCCATCAGCACAGAATGGTCTTGACTGCGCTCGAGCAGCTGCTGTGCAGCGAGAACAGAGGAATGCATCGGTTAGGGACTGTGATGCCATAACAGCACTGCCACTGTCATTTAAATAAGCAGTTAATTGGAAATTTGGATTTGACAAATCAGACTTAATTCAGAAACAGTGAATTAAGGAAAAGATCATCCCTGTTATAAAGTTAGCGCATAATTTATACAGTAGGGTGAATCTATACACACACACACACACACACACACACACACACACACACATATATATATATATATATATATATATATATATATATACAGTAGGGTGAATGCATATACATGTATATGCATTTGTGGAAATGCATGTGGACACCTACCAATGCACAAAATATGCATGCATATGTACACAATTATATACTTGCATGCTGATCCATGCATATTTCATAATAGATACATATGCCTACGATAGCACCTAGGCATAATTTCTGTGTATAAAATATATGAATATAGATATAGAGACATATACACACTGCATACCTATGCATATGCGTATATGTTCCTCAGAGCCTTCAACTTTGTATCACAGTGGTTAGACATATCTCAGGAAAGCTAACTGAAATTTCTAGTTGTAACTCATGATTACTTCTGGCAATGAAACTGTAGCTCATCAGAGAAAGAAACCCCAAAATCCAATTTACATATCATCTTGTTACCCCCCGCCCCCCTCCCTGAGGACCTAGAGACTCCCTAACATCTGCAAGAAGCAGCCCCTAATTTAGGTGTTGACCAAGCCTCATGGGAGAAAATTTTCATCTGACAGGCCATGAGAAAATGGGCTGAAATGGAGAGGGCACTAAGAAATGATGTGTGGCTTTGCTGGACGGGCAGGGAAAGGTGCTGATGTCATCTGGCCCTAATGTGTCCTTCTGCCAAGAAGCTCTTGGTCAAAAAGCTTAGCCAAGGCCCAGCCCTGCTACCTGCTGCAATTTTGCAACTTTGGGCAACTGTTCATCCTTTCTTTTGCTTATGGAGGGATGGGAAGGAGAGAAAGCAATAAGAATATTTTCCACATGTCATGCGAAATGTGAGGGTACGTGGTCTATGTGAAGCATTTTCTTAACTTTGTTCTTATTTTATAAAGGCAGAAAGAGGGACTCCCACTGGCGAGTAAATACCATGTGTTCAGGATCTTGCAGAGAACGTTACATATTTTATTTAATCTATAAGTGTGACTCCCCTTTATCTCCCAGGGCCTGAGCCCAGAGCCTTGCACATGCTGATCAAGCAGCCTACCGCCGAGCTGCGTCTCTAGCCCTCTGCTCAGGCTTTTGTGCCTGAGATAACTTCAGATGCACCAGACACAAGGGCTCCCGCCCCTAACCTGAGTGTTCCCGTGAGACGGGAGGACTGTGAGCTTGCCCCTATCTCAAAACAAGCAAGATGAAGTGCAGAGTGCCTGTGGGGCTGGGATATGCAGGTGTTGGTCACCACCGGCAAACCCAGATTTGTTCTGGTACCCCAGCACTCCTCCAGTGTGGTCCGTAACCCACCTGGGCTGTACGTGGACTGAGTTTCCTGGACTTAAGAAACCTTGAAGGGCAAATAGAGAATTGTCATTTCCACTGAGGCCCCCGTGCCGGTCAGCTTCTCGTACTGTCGTGAAATACCTGAGTCTGGCTAACTTTATAAAGAAAGGGTTTATTTATCCCACAGCTGGGAATGCTGAACCAAACAGCATGGCTAATGTTCTTACAGGGGACTCCACCACATTCCACACACTAGCAGCATCGCTCTATGGTGGGTGACAGGAACCTGTGTGAGATGGAGAGATCACATCATCAAATAGGAAAAAAGTAAGGCTTCACAATCCCTCTTGAGACCCTGATTCTAAGGGTCCTAAGGGTCTCCTACTGGGCCCACATCTTCAAGGTTTTCCAAACACCTCCCAAAATCACTATCCTGAGGAGCAACATGTAAACCGTTGCACTTTCTAGGTGATGGTTTTCTTTCCATTTTTAAAGATTTGTTTTTTTATTTTTATATATACACAGTGCTCTACCTGCATGTACACGTGCTGGCCAGAAGAGGGCACCAGATCCCATTATAGATGGTCGTGAGACACCATGTGGTTGCTAGGAATTGAACTCAGGACCTTTGGGAGAGCAGGCAGTGCTCTTAACCTCTGAGATATCTCTCCTGCCCCCTAGGTGATGTTTTTCTAAAAGAAGGGTTTGAAACCAAACGCTACTTACCACAGAATGTCCCAGCCAAAGAACCCAGGATAACCTCTTACCCCCTCTCTCCCAACCTACTCTTTATCATATTGGCTGTGATGCTAATTTCTCAAGGAGGCACTAGACTACAGTAGAATCTTCAGTCATATTAGTGTGATTTTGTATAGCTGGTTTTCTAGACCTTTTCATTGGATCCTTGAAGACAGGACTCCAAATCCCCCCCCCCCCCCCCCCGCCAAAGAACATCTGTGAGGGTACAGGCAGCTTTCCATCTTGTCATGCCTCCTTTGTGATATTGATAAAGGCCAATGTTGGCAGGTAAAATTGCTCTGGGAAGCAGAAAGCTACAGATTCTTTTATTCCATGCATTGCTCCTCCGCTGTGGAGAACTTACGGCCCTGATACGCAGCTAGCATGTTACATCCGTTTGCTCTGTGAGCGTAATCGCCAATTCCTGAATTATTCTAGAAAAAGGGTAGTACTTTAAACAGAAAAAAAATACTTTAAACACCACACCTAAGATACCAAGATGAATTGCTAAGCCTACAGAGTGAAAAGTGATTGAAAGAATTGAAATTGGCTTTCCAGTGGCCTGCGGACTTGGCTCTGCAGTTAAGAGCACACAGGACTCACTGCTTTTGCGGAAGGGCCAGGTCTGATTTCCAGCACCTACATGATGGTCACAGCCATCTGTAAGTCCAGGCCCAGTGGATCTGATGCCCTCTCTGGCCTCAGGCACCAGGCATGCATGCACGGAAAACATCCATACAATGAAAAATAAACCTAAAAAAATTTTTATAATTTGTTTTTTTTTTTTTTTTTAATTAAAAAAACAGACCTTTGGAGCCATGGATTTAAGTGCTCACCTTAAAGAATAAGAGACAACAATGCTGCACTTCCCAATTTCTTTGGATTCAAGGCAGCTGAGATTAAAGACATTAACCTAGTTACTAACTGCTGACAGCATGGTCTTCCAAGTCCACCAGAGGTAGCAGAGAGAAAACGCTAGCACTTAGGAGGGAGAGGCAAAAAGATGGCAGCCAGTCTGAGGCTAGCCTAGGCTGCATAACGAGCTCTAGACCAGCCTGGACTACATAGTAAGACCCAGTTTCTTTCTAGATGTTGTAGAGTCTGAAAATGTGATATGTAGACAGGGGTCAGAACGGTAGGACCTATGTCTCTGTAGCTTTGTATCTTGAACAAATATGATTAAGAACATACACACCTATGGTCTATGGCTTTTAAAATGGATACAGTGAATTTTCTCTAGAGTCAAATGCAGTTGCTTTTTCTACAGTGTATGGCTGGGACTTTCCCTCTAAGTACATACAGTAAGGATCAGCTGAGCTCACACACCCATGCTTAGGGTATGCCATGCTCACACACCCATGCTTAGGGTATGCCATGCTCACACACCCCGTGCTTAGGGTATGCCATGCTCACACACCGGTGTTGGAGTATGCCATGTTTACACACCCATGTTTGGCGTATGCCATGCTGGGGCATGCTATGCTTACCCACCATTAGAACCTGCTATGATCAGCCACCCACACTCAGGATCTGCTGGGATTATATACACTCGTGCTTCGGATACTCTCATCTTACACCAGGGTCATCTGAGTGTCTAAATATGCATCTTCCTTAAAGAAACATTATCTGCTAGTCACAGCTGTGAGACAGACACCACACTCACTTCTGATGTTGGACTCCTAGTCAAAGTCCGGAGGCAAAAAAACAAGGAGTCTCAATCAGCTCTGTGCTGCCGATGTCCTCTGACCTGCTGCTGAGATCTTTTCTCTTAGGAGCACTGAAGGAAAATTAAAGATAGCCCTATCCTCCGCGCCCCTGCCTTATAGAGTATAATTACACTGTGAAATACTCGAGGGCCCACGCTTCCACTCTTTAGGCCAGCAGCTTTCTCAGGGGCTCAGGGGTCAGCGTTACAAGCATCTTCAGTGATGTTTCACTGGCATCATGGAGCCTCAGGTGGGTGGGTACCAGTTGTCCACATCCAATGAGCTCCTGGTGGGGATGGCTTTTCAACCACTCTGTATCGAATTTGCCATCGTTGACACAGCATCCTCCAGCCACAGGAAACATTGGAAATAGTCTGGGGCAGACATTCCTTCATGACTAAAATAAACTAGGTGCAAGTAGAAAAACAGAAGAAAGCCCTGAAGACTGCAAGCTAACATCTGTTAACAATAAAATACTTGCTATTGGTGATATTGGGCATGCTTCCGTCTACAGAGCTGTCAAAAGTATAAGTTCAGAGTATGTATTGATTTTTCCCACTACAGGAAACACTGGGTCAATAATGAACACAGCATGCAACAACAGACAAAGGGGGAGAGATGGGCTCTTTCCTAAGTAAACATTTGAGAGGTTTTTTGTTTTTGTTTTGTCTTAAGCTTAAAAAGAAAAAAGAAAGGAACTCGCTACCACCTGTAATCCTACCAAATAATAGCAGCATGGTACCTAAAAAATTAAGATTTTGAATCTCTGCCATCTCGAAACAACTTTCCATTGTGGAAAGGTCATGAACCTCCTCAAGAATCTGAAGGAAAGAAGCAATTATGCGATGCCCTTAAAATGTCTAAGGCACCTCCTTGTGTCATCAACTTGCAAAAAGCCATTTTGCCAAGAGGTGGGTGATTCGGTCTAATATATTCATGAGTGCCTATTTCAAGCTGGGGTGAGATTGGCACTCCTGTGAAGAAATTATGACTCTACCAGATGTGAGCCAGATGTGTGCTGAGAAGTTATTCTGCTGAGCACTGTTATTTAAAAAGCGGCCTCACTCTCCACCTCTGCCACAGGCTCTTTGTTTATAAGGGGTTTGGATAACCCTCGTTAGTTTAAAGGGGGGGGGGGGGGGGGAAACGATAGCTCTTTGGCGAGGGGAGGAAAATATTGTGACCGTAACCCCTGTGTTAACTCCAGGACTCCCTGCAGGCTTGTCCAGAGCGTTGGCCGTGGACACATGTTGAGATATCTTGGGATGGAATGCCTCCGTCATCACTTTTCCATCCATAATCTAGGGAGACTGCTCATTTTGTGCGTCCTGCATGTAATTTCCCCTTCCTGGCAGCCCACCCGCAAGTGAGACCTCTTGTCAGTTTCCCGTCATTTCCCCTTGCGTCTCAGGCCCACTGCGGCACTCTTGGTCCAGTTACAGGCACTGCTGCCAGCGGGCGAGGACAGAATTCCACGCAGGTGGTCCTGCCTGGGGGAGGGAGGGAGGGTATGCTGAGCAGGAGTCTGAGATCATTAGAGAAACAGAAAAGTAACTAGTAAGGCAGAGCTGGAAAGATCGGGGAAGGGGGAAGCTTCTGGTCCCCAGAAACACCATTAACTGATAACCTCCAGGCTTCCTGCGTGCCTGGGTCTGGTTGTCTAGCCGAGGCCTGTGAATTTACCATCATGCCTTGTCACGTGCACCTCATAGTACCGCAATTAAAAGACCAAGCCTCCTTCCGGTGTTAGCCCTTAACAAATCCACATAACTGGTCCAGGCTTTCTGATTCCATTTCCCATCATTCGAGTGCTAATTGTTGCATTTCTCTTATCTGTATAGCCTTAGGGGTGGAGGCTTGTGTCTGTGCAGAAAGGGTTCCCGCTGTCTGAGTGCTTGGGGTGTTTAATTGAAAATGAAGCAGTACTGTTAATCAGGTGTGTAGAATTTGGGGGTTTCAGGGGCTCTTTAGAAAAAGGAATCATGGTGGACAGAACCACCCCTTGACCTTGAATGGTAGGACACCGTTCCCTATACACCCCTTTTCAGGACAAGAAAACAAGGCCAGCAGGGTCCCTAACCCATCCATAGAGACAGAGTTAGCATAGTGCAGACTGCAATGGAGTGGAAGGCATGAATTAGCCATAACCATTCCTTGGTGTATGCATGCTTCCGCATGTGTGAGTGTGTGTGTGTGTGTGTGTGTGTGTGCACATGTGTGTGTACGTGTGCATGTGTGTATATGTGTGTGTTCAGGCATGTGTGTCTTTATGTGTGTGTGCATGTGTGTATGTGTATGTCTATGTGTGTGCATGTCTGTGTGTGTATATGTGTGTGCATATGTGTGTGTGTGTGTGTGCATGCGTGTATGTGTGTGTGTTACCAAGTGTGTGTTACCAAGACAGGCTCATCCACCTGTCTCTGCCCACCAGCACTGGAATTATAAATATACACCAGCACACGTGGCTTTTGTTACGTGCCTTCTGAGGATCAAACTCACACCCATGTGCTTCAAGTGTTGTTGAGTCTTTACTGAATTCTATAAGACTCTACTATGGCCTGGTTAATTCCCCCACTAACTGAGACAGAGACCAGTCGAGCCATCACCCTATTCCTCATCTGAGTTTGCATAACAAAGTCGAAGCCAGGTGTTCTGTAGTTGTGGCTTCAACCGAACATGATTGGAAAGTATTTAAGGGGGAAAAGTTGTCTGTCCTCCATCTGCACAGACATTTTCTCTTGTCACTATTCCCTCAACATTCCAGGATAACTCCTTACACACCATCCATAGTGTGTTAGGGTCTATTATAATCCAAAGACTGTTTTAATTACACAAGAGGATTACATGAGCTTTATAAAGCACTACACGGTTTTATATGACAGTACTCAAAAGCACCGGTGTCCCTGGGGAGTCCTAAAACCAATCCCCTGTGTATAATTGAAATGTGATAAGGAGATAAGCTTTAACCCTTTGCTGATGCGTGTAAGCTAATGCCCTCCTCCTTCCTGTTGCATCACCAGAGGCAGAGGCTCACAGAGCTCACTTCAGCCGGATGCTTGCCCTGCTTTGCTTTGCTTTGCTTTGCTTTGGTTTTGGCTCTCCAGGAAATAGAGATCAGATTAGCAAAGGAGATGAAGGTCAGATTAGTAAAACAAATGAAATGGTTTTAATAAATGCTTTCCACAAAGATTCAACGCCATGTATCACCGTCCTAAATGCCAAGGGACATGGGCTGGGAGCCAATGGGCCAACAAACAACCAGCTCAAAGAAATGCGTCCCAGCTATGGCCACCATCTTCCTCACTGTCATCATCATCCACCTGCGCTTTGCCTCCCAATTCCCCCACAGCTACCCTCTGAGTAACTAAAGACTCCCTAGGTCTTATATATATAATTTTTTATCTCCCAGCCACAGTTTCTCCTTTCTCCTCTCCTCCCAGTCCTGACCCCCACCCCCTGCCCCCCTCAGGTCTCCACCATCAACTCCTCCTCCCCACCCCCACCCCCGGTTCTATTCAGAAAAAGGTAGGCCTCCCATGAGAAGCAGCCAAATGTGACTTATCAAGTCGCAATAAGATTAGGCACTTCCCCTCATATTAAGGCTGGATAGGCCAACCCAATAGGAGCCAGATAACCTCCAACCTACAATTTGTCCTGGCTACAGGATGTGCTGAGGCAAAGGTGTCCCTAGAAATTGTGGGAGGGGTCAACCAATGACTGCTCCAGCCACTAGAGGGAGCCCCTCCCCTGACACTGCCTAGAGGGCCAGGAACGGGGAGGCTGATAGCCCAGAGACCTAGGAGGGAACCTAACACCTTAGAGCTTAATACACAGCTATGAAACCAGCAGAGTGAGCACAGGAGAAGTGGGTTCGAGCCCTAGCTCTACCACTTTGAGTGGTTCTTACAGAGACTTGAAGACATAGGGGCTTTGCCTTTCTGAGAGGCAGCCTCAAAGAGAATCCTTATAAGCTAAAACTAAAAGTTCCCCCAAAAATACCCGTATATTCCATCACATTTTCTTTTTCCTTCCTTCTGTTCATGTTTCCCGTAAAATTTCCCTCTACTTTCTACCTTCATAGCTTACGCACGCGTGCTACACCCTCATATGTAAAGTTCATGTGTAAAAGCCGGATGCCGTGTCTGTCTGCTGATCTGAGTCTTTTTGTCTGGCATTACACTTTTCTCTTGCGTCGATGTGACAATTTCACTTTCCTCGACGTCTGCATGGTAGCATTGTGTACGTGTACCACGTCGCTTTATCCACTCACCTGGGCTGCGTCCATTTCTTAGCTACTGTGAGTAAAGCATTAATAAACACAGATGTGCAAGTGTCCCTGCTAGAAGGCGTGCAAATGTTCACACGGGAGTGGCATGGCTGCACCGTGTGGTGGTTCAGACCGGCTTCCAGGGCCACTGCAATGCCTTCCTTGTGTTCCTACCAGCTATGTAAGGGCTCCTCTCTCTCAGCATCCTCTCTAGCATTTGTCATGATGCTTTCTTGATGGCGGCATTTTGAGTGGGGTGAGATAAAATCCTAATCAAGTTTTAATTTGCGCCCCACCCCACCATGGCTAAGAAAATGGAATACTTTTATTTATTGGCCACTAACTCTACCACTTGTACAGGTGCCGTTGGCCTGCCTGGCCCTCCTTCCTTCTCTGTCCCAGATGCTGACATATGAGCAGCTATTACTGTAATTGGTCCCATGGGACCGAGGATATAGAATAGTACTTCACGCCTCTCCATTTCTTTATTAATCTGACATTTACTTTCTAGAAAATAAAATGCGCGGTAGCATCTGGTTGCTGCTGTACCAGACTCTTCACAATGCTATTTCCCAAAAGGAGTCCTAAAAGGAGGAGAAACAGGAAAGCTAGCCTTTATAAAGAACCTGAAACCCCAGCAGGAACACACACACACACACACACACACACACACACACACACACAGTATGCGTCTACTCAGGCTACTGTCACGAAAAGCCACAAGCTTGGTGGGTTAAACATCAAATATTGAATTCTTGTAGTTCTCGAAGCTGTGACCTACAAGATCTCAATATCAGCACGTTTCTGATCTTGGCTGGCCTTCTTGCTACGTCCTCACATGGCTGAGCGAGAACACGTGTGCAAGCCTCTTTTTTTTTTTTTTTTTTTTTTTTTTTTTATAAAGCACTAATTGAATCTAAGTCTAATGACCGCTTAAAGTCGCAGCCTCACAGTACGGCAACACTAGGGGATACGTTTCACCACGCGTGTAGCATGTACAGGGATCTGTTTCACCATGCGTGTAGCATGTACAGGGGATCTGTTTTCACCATGCGTGTAGCATGTACAGGGGATCTGTTTCACCATGCGTGTAGCATGTACAGGGGATCCAGTTTCACTGTGTATGTGTGCATGGCATGTACAGGGGATAAGACTTCGCCATGTGTATAGCATGCATAGAGGACACTGTTCCAATGTGTGCGTGGCATGTGAAGGGACTCTGGGCAGCTCAAGCGTGCACGCAATGGTTCTGGCAGGCCTTGTATATGATAGAGAAGTTGGTCCCTAGGAATTGATGAGGATGCCTTCTGCCTTGCTTTAAAAAAACAGTTAGATCACATTCCTAGAGCAAGCTCCCAAGGTCCAGTCCCTTCTTTGGCCACTTCCTCTTCCTGAGGCTGACTACCAAGGTCCAGCTATCAAAGTATTGAAATCTAGCAATCAAAAGCCTCCTTTGGCTCACCCAATCAACACGTCCAAGTAAAATTAAACACCTCATCCTAACTTGGGGTTTCCCCCCTTGTGCCTTTATAAACTGACATTTTCCTTTTTAAATGTATTTATTTATTTATTCATTCATATTACATCCCAATTGTTATCCCATCCCTTCTATCCTCCCATTCCTCTCTCCCTCCCACTTTCACCCTATTCCCCTCCCCTATGACTGTGACTGAGGGGGACCTCCTCCCCCTATATATGATCATAGGGTATAAAGTCTCTTCTTGGTAGCCTGCTATCCTCCTTCTCCTAAGTGCCACCAGGCCTTCCCATCCAGGGCCATGGTCAATATGGGGCACCAGAGTTGAAGTGAAAGTCAGTCCCCACTCTCCACTCATCTGTAGAGAATGACCTGTCCCTTGGCTAGATCTGGGTAGGGGTTCAATGTTTACTGCAGGTACTGTCCTTGGTTGGTGCCATAGTTTGTGCAGAACCCCTGGGCCCAGATCTGCCCATAAACTGACATTTCCTATGGACCACATCTGTCTCCTCCTCTCTATCCAGAGGCAGTCCTTTGTCCCACTGAGGAGCAAATATCCCTGCCCCCCTCCCTAGCCCTCTTTCTCTCCTCCCCCTTTTCCCTTCCCCATCTCCCTCTTCCTTTATCTTCTGTATCTGTCCCTTATCCCAGCCTTCCATCCCTCTAGAGCAAATGTATCTCCTTTGTGCTGAGGACTTGGTGTTGGGGAGTCTTGGCCATACTTTTCCTTTCAGGGCTGTACAGGGGATACAGTACAGTGCATGCACAGTGCATACAAGGGGAAAGTCTTGTAACAATACAAATTACAAGTAGCCCTGGTGTCTGTTGGGAAACAAATAAAAAGGTAGCAAGTTAGTCAGGCATGGTGGCTCCTGCCTGTAAATCCCAGCTCTTGGAAGGCTGAGGCAGGAGAATTGTCTGTGTGTTTGGTGCCAGCCTGAGTGACACAGTGAGTGAGGCCCAGGCCAAACGGGAGTAGAGTGACATCCTGCCCCCACCAAGACAAACAAACAAAACAAACAAAAAAGCAAAAGAAACATTGTTTGATAGAGAGTTGGTTAAAGCATTTGATAAGATTCAATTTGTAAAAATCAGATTAAGAGGGGAAAAAAGGCACGTTTCAGAATAGAATAAAACACGTTTTCGTTTCTGTAAGTAATACACAAAAAGGAACTGTTCTCTGATGCGTATATCTGCAGGAAGGGTGAACAGATAAACACAGAGCGGTGCATATGATTGTAACGTACTGTAAGCATCTGTGTCACATCTTGCTTGTGAGTGCTGGGCGGGACAGGCTCAACAACAGAAGCTGGAGTTCCCCAGGAGCTGCTGGGAGCTGCTCACTGACTTGGCCTTTGCTACCAGGGCAGGCTTGCATGGCGTTTGATGGCTGTCTGTTTAGGGCCTGGTGAGAGACAACGCTGGTGTGGTGAAGGCCATCAGCATCTTACTAAACAGGACAGGAGCAGGGACTGCATTGTCAAGAAACGGCTACCAAAAATCAAGTGAAAGTAAGGGCTTGGGAGGACTTGAAAAGTGGCCGGGGCTTTTAACTCAGGTGCTCACCAAGGGCTCGTCTGAGAATCTCCTCAGTGTCCGAGCTTACTGATGGACACGGTGTCCTTCTCTTCACGCTCTTGCCTGCACTTGGAAATGATGTTAGTGCCTCCAACCCCGCCTAAATAAGACTGGTTTGCGGTTACCATGAGACTTTTAAAACATCAAATTCTGATGAAGCATTTACACACCACAGTCTTTTATATTGAGAAAGAGAGACCGACAGACAGACAGACAGACAGAGAGACAGAGGGAGCGGAGAATAATGTAGCTCTTGAGGCTGGAACTCAGTAAGATTGGCAACAAGACCCTTTACCTGTTGAGCCATCTCTCCAAACAATGACACCAGAGGGTAAAAGTGTCCAAGCAAGCATCTCATTGGGCAATGGCTTCACCTTGTATGGGGGGGGGGGGGGAACACGAAGTGACAACCCTTGCTCTTAAATGCTAACTCTAAAGTTTGAAAGATTCTTCAAAACCAATGGAGACACTTCCAGGAAAGAAGGTAACACCACCTAGGAGAGAGAGTTGGGGGTACATGTACCGGTCAAGAAAACTTTGCTGCTTTTAAAAGCCTGTAACTATGTTCCACAGTGGAATTAGCGGAGTTGTTAGATGGATTAGAAGGCCAGCCTTGAGCCACTGACCCTTTAGGCCATCACGTGTGTGCGTGCATGTGTGTGTGTGTGTGTGTGTGCCCGTACACACGTGTGTGTGTGCACACTCACGTGTGTGGTGTGGTGTGTGTGTGTTTGTGTGTGTGTGTCCAGGGCCATTGCCTGCCTCAGGAGAGCAACCTGTCTCATTCAAAAGAGCAGCTTCAGATCTGTCACCCCCACTACAGCCTCCATTTCACCAGGGCCGGTCTTGAAAGGAACATGTGGTGTCTTTGCTATCTGACTAGACTGAGTGAGTCCTCAGGTATCTCAGAGGCCTCAGCTTCAGCAGAGCAATCACAAAGCCAAGACAGAGAGGTGGCCTGTATCTGCAAAGGCACAATGGAGGAAGGGCCACGTGACCCAGGGCGAAGCCCCCACCTCCACGTCTAACCTGCTGAGCTCTCTAGCTCCTGTGTACTTGATGAGTTCTAACCTTAGCTACCTGGCCAAGAACTGCTGCCCCTGCAGGGCCAAATGTTGACTACAAGTTCACATTTTTATTGCTGTTCCAACAGAAGGTGCTAGAAATGTTTGTAAGCTGGAAAGAATGGACCAAGTTATGGCTTTATAGCTCATGACTTGCCTACTGCTCTGTTGTTGGAATTAGATACTACCTACTACGTTCTCCAGGAGGTTCGTAAACACACCCAACTAAGCCAGTTTCAGAGTTCAGTGTTGGGGCAGTAGTTTATGCACACCCACGTCAGGCCTCTTTTCTGTAGTTCAGAGGGAGACCATCATGTTTTATGCCACACCAGGTCCCCCAAATGAACCACCTGTGGACTGTGTTCACACCAGTCAAAGGTGGACTATGAGGATGGGGAAGACAGGTGCTAGGGACAAAGCTTTTCTTCTGTACAAAAGGTCTGCTCTCTCTGTGCCTTTTCAACAGGCTCTCTGTGTTTTTGCTGGGGGGGGGGGAACCTGAGGGGGGAAGCAGGTGGTCAAAACAGTCAGAAATTTAAGACACCTCAAACCTTCAGTTGACCTTGGTTGTTGAACAGGTGGGTGTAAAGTGATCCACTGCTCACAGAGCCAAAACACACCCATGTCAGCGTTGAGTCTCAAGTGCTGCACTGAGCTCTGTAACCCATCGTTTGTTTATATATTTTGTGAGGGCTCTGTAGTTCACGAATCTTCTGTTTAAATAGTCTTTGTCTTTGTCTTTAAACATGCTGGGTAAGAAGGCATTTTCCTTATTTCTGTCCCTCCCTCTCCAACCCTCCTCAGAGCAAAGTAAAGGATCCTTTCTTTGCTGGGACCTAGGACTTGGCCTTTCAAGCAGGCCTTGTGTTCCACCAGAGCCCTGGTCTCCGCTTTCATCTGGCTCCCTTGCTGTACTATCATATAACAGGATGGCAAGAAATGGCTATCTGGCTGCCATGTGGTAAAGATCTCCTTATGAAATGTGGGTACATTGACCTACATCCAACAACGCTGAAGAAAGACAGCATTACAGGAACAACAGGACAATGGCTAGGAAAGAAAGACTTCACTCATATGCCACCATGTTATTGAGCAAAGAAAGAGCCCAGAAAGCTTAACATGAGAGAACAAAAGCAGGGGCACAATAAATATATTACAGCAATAAAAATAATAATATCTGTACAGCTGGTATAGCGTATGTTGGACCGCACGTGTGGTGTGTGTGTGTATGTGTGTGTGTGTGTGAAATTTCATAACAGACTACAAAGTTATGATTAAAAAGGGAGTTGTAATTAGTTTTCATCATTTCACCTTAAGAAATATTGGTCTCTATGTGTTCCAGAGCATGTGTGTCTGTGTCTGTGTTTTGTGTCTGTGTGTTTGCATGTGTGTGTGCACTGGGGATTACACCCAGGGTTTTGTGCATGCTAAGTAAATGTTCCACCACTGGCCATCATTCTCCGCAAGTACTTCTGGAAGTATCAACATAAGAGCATCCATACACATTAAATGAAGTTATAACATTTCAGACTAGCATTTCTATCCTTTCCGTTCTGAGCTCAGCCTGCCTTTCCTTCCCCATTGCCCGCGTTAACTAAGACAAAGAAGGAAACAGGACACCAAAATTGGGAAATAATAGAACTTCTTCTCAAACTCTTCCCAAAAAGAACGGAGAGAAAAAGCACAGACTTCCAACTCAACGAGGCATCCTCACCCTGGTGCCAAAGTCACAAACAACACAAGGGAAGGATGCTGCAGACCAGTCTCCCTCACATTCGCTCATGCAAAACTCTTCAAAATATTATCAAATCTAATTACACAATATGGGATATTATACACCATCATTCCCAAGCAGAAGGGGCAGCCCTGCAAGGAAGATGTACAAGCAGCCATGCATTTGTAAAGATCTTCAGCATTAATCCATATCAGGGAGATGCACATCAAACCACCATGGCGTGATCACATAAACCCATTAAGATGGCCACTATTACAGTTTAGATGATGATGGTGAAGTTGGCCAGGGTGCACTGCTGGTTGAAATGTAAATTGGTACAACGGTATGGGAAAGTGCATGGAGGTTCCTCAAAAAATTAAGTTAGAAAATTTAAATCATAGCTATCTCATCTGGGCATGGTTCTAAAGTAACTGAAGTCAAGGTCTCAAAATTCCTTTAGTTGGGGTAAAGAGACCGCTCAGCAGGCAAAGCACCTGAGCCCAAACAGGGGGACCAGAGTTTACATCCCCAGAACCCATGAATACCAAGTGAGCATGACAGCCCACGTGCACCCCAGCATTTAGAAGGCAGACACAAGGATCCTCGGAGTGAGATGGCTGCCTAGACTAGCCAGTCAGAGCACTTGAGCTCAAGTGAGAAATGCTACCTCAAAATATATAGTGGAGAGCTATCCCAGAAAGCACCTGACATCCTCCTCACACACACGCACATGCACACACAAATATGTGCTCATACACATGTATGTGTACCCACACACATAAACACATAAATAGAATTCAAGAAAACCCTATATTCACCATGTATCCATCACACTAACAGTACTTAAGAGGTTAAAGTGAATTACATATTCATCTGTGGATGAATGAACAAAGAAAACAGTTTATCGATATGGTGTAATATTATTTGGTCTGAAAAAATAAAAACTAACTCTGTCTATGCTACAGCATACAAGCTAAAAAACCACACTGGCCTAAAGTCCTCGTGCTCCACTGGGGGCATGCGGACACTTCACCCAGAGGACACTTGGCAATGTCTGAAGACATTTTTGGCTGCCTCCATCTGGCACTAGTCACATTGGATGGGACAAGGACACTGTGAAGCATTCTGCAGTTCACAGGCTGTCTCCCGCGCAGAGAACTGCCTAGCCCCAAGTGCCAGTCATTGTTAAAAGATCCTGATATAATTATTTAAATCTGATATTACCTAAGGTCAAGGAAGAATATAAGGACTATTATACAGAGTGGCATAAGAAAAATGTGTGGGAGAAACAGAATATGCAAGTTGGCTCTTGTCTTTTGTCTTTGGACATGGATGGAGGCTGCAGAAGGGCATCTACTGTTTAATCCACCAAAGCTAACCATGCTCTTGTACAGAGCTAACCTGGGAATGGACGGATGGCTCAGTGGTTAAGAGCACTGGCTGATCTTCCAAGGGCCATGAGTTTGAATCACAGTTCTCGCTTGGTGGCTCACAACCATCTGCCACTCCAGTTCCAGGGGGTCTGATGGCCTCTTCTGGCCTCCATGGGCACCAAGTACACACATGGGGCAAAGGCATACATGCAGGCAAAGCACTCATCACACACAAAAGTTTTTTCTTAACTAAACATATATGCAAATTACCAGAGACAAATTGTGTTCAAGGAAAATTGATTTACATAGTCCCTAAACTCTTAAACCTTGAACTTTATTATTAATGATAATTAAACACCTTTGGAAGAATGAGAAGAAAATTGGTATTTCCAAAAGCTCAATAAGAATCCACTGTTTACTGTTGCTGGAGGTAATTCTCCTGCTGAGGATGCTGCCACCAGCTCTGCTGCCTGGGAGGAAGGAAGCCAGTGTCCTGCTGCCTCTGATCCTGAGTTACAGTGCCTGGAACAAGCCTTCCAAGCCCTCCTGACTTCCATTCCCCTGGGCTCAGAGAAGGATGGTTAGTGGGGGAGTCTGGAAGCGTAGTTCCCAGAATCATAGCCCCAGATCCCCACGAAACAGAAGAGACCCTAAAGAACAAAGGGTAGGTGGGGCATCTGTTACTACATCTGGCCTGTGCCTTATCACATAAGGACCACATTAAGCCATGATGCACATGCCTTGACGTCTACTTTGGTGACCTTGAGTGGTGCTGATTCCCTTGAAAGAGCTGCCATTTTCCTTCATCTCCATTATTCCTAATAATTTCTAGATCCTTGCTGTGGGTTTGTAGACAATCTTCCATGCATCCTCTTAGTTATCCAATAGGAGACAAAATGCTACCCTCCCAACTGTTTCTGTAACATTTTACTACCTATCCTTCAACATGAATTCTCTTGTATTAAATGAATATAAATACACTATACTATATATGTATAGTATATATTATATATGTTATATGTGTGTATATATATATGTATATACACCTTATTTCATCTACTGGATCAAATTTAACTTAAAGGCAGAACCATCCTTATGTCCTCCTCAGCACTCGCCTAGAATGTATTATATGCTTAGAGACATCCAACAAATGCCTGTCGAATGTGGGCAACTAAGTATTTTAATGGCTGAACAAATGAGATCTATAGGTATTTTTTATATAGTTGTGAAATGAATCCACGTGATTCTGCCCATGAGCTGCCCAGCTTTAACTTCCCCATACTCTTTTTGTTTCAGTCATGTTCACATGTCTTGACAAAACATCTCACTTAATGATTAAGTATTCACTTGGCAGGTGAAAACTACCTGGGGATTGTGACGCAGCTGCTGAGGATATAAACATTTGCTAGATTTCTCTCTGCGCCCTGTAAAAGTCTAATGAGAACCTAAGAAACCAAAAAGTATGTCTCTCCTTCTGTCACATGGCAAAGACACAATGATTGAGGGTTTTTTTTTTTTTTTTTTTTTAAAGAAATCAGTAAAGCCGGGCGTGGTGGCGCACGCCTTTAATCCCAGCACTCGGGAGATAGAGGCAGGCGGATAGCTGTGAGTTCGAGCCCAGCCTGGTCTACAAAGCGAGTCCAGGATGGCCAAGGCTACACAGAGAAACCCTGTCTCAAAAAACCAAAAAAAAAAAAAAAAAAGAAATCAGTAAAGTCCAATTAGATGAAATCTTTCTCCCACTGGTTGAAGTGTCACAGAGAGTGAAAAACAGTGGGGAAGGCCGCACAGCAAAGCGAAGGCCTGATGGTGTGGGCTGAACAAGCTTCAGGGGATCCGGCCTCCCATTAAGGCCGAGCAGAAACTCCGCATCAAGCCTGCCTGTCTGAACCTAGGAAAAGCCTTCCTGGTGGGGGCTCTTTCTGTGCAACTTAGAGCCCTGCAAGGGGAATTCAGAGGGTGAGATTTTCACTTACATCTGAACGAACTTAGGAATGATCGGCCCAGTGGGTGGTTTCGTACTGCAAGCCTGGAATGTGCAGTTCCCAGTGACAGCGGAGCGTGGTTGGGAGAACAAGATGACCACATATGATCCACGGAGACGTTCGTTCTGCCTCTCAGAATGGCACTGCTGTCAACAGCACTGGCTGGCGCGAGGCACATCCCTACCTCTAGGTGCCTGACTTCAGACACGTTGACTTCGTTCATAACATATGATTCACTCGTGGGGAATCCAACACGTCCTTCAGCACAGAGACCATAGACAGAGCATTTACGCATCCTTCACTGCTTTCCACAGTGCCTGACACACAGGATGGAGCCAGTGCTTGCTAGACACAGACTAGTCAGACTGTGGCATAGCCTCTGAGAGAAGGGCTCAAATGCCCGCATGCTGAAAAAAAGACTACTTGGGAAAATCCTTCCAGTGATCTAAGCCAGAGGGTGTAAAAGTGCACGCTTTATTAAAAAGACCGTGCATCTGAAGTCGAACTGACTTTGCCACCAACTGAGATTATGACAGACAGGACTGGGGAAGGTGGCTTGATGGGAACAGAGTTTGGGTCCTCGGCACCGGGCAGAAAGCCAGGTTGATGGCGCATGCCTGAGACCCCAGTGCTGGCTAGTCAGGGATGGATGGGTTCCAGAGCCTTCCTGGCCAGCCAGTCAAAACAGCAATGTCCAGGTCTCCTGAGCAATGGCCTGTCTCAAAAGTAAGGGGAAGAAGTGATTAAAGAAGACACCTGATGTCAACCTCTGACCTCAGCCCCCAAAACATGACCACATATGTATACAAACACACGTGGGGGAGGGAGTGGGGAAGGAGATGGAGAGAGAGAGACTGGGTGTGAGGATTATAAGAAAAAATAAAATATATATATACAGGCCTTGCTGCAGCCTGAAGGAGCCTCCACACTGTGAGCAGAGTTGAAAGGAAGGCAACATTGTAATTCAGCTATTCTGCATGAAAGGCCCCGCCTATGGCACTCCTGTACCATGTGGGCTTGGTTGGAAACATGTCCTAGTTTGCAGAAGAGAAGCATCAACAGCCGTGGGCAGAAGATGTCACTTATTCCTTGAGACCTTGTTTTTTCAAATACATGAGGGGAAATACTGTGGCGCAGAAGAGGCCTCTCAGCATGTGGGCACCAAGCTGCTGTAGAGCTAGGACGCCCGCCCGGGGAATTCCAGTCATCACCTCCTCATCTTCTTTCAAAACAGAGCACTTATTCCCAGGGTGCTGTTTTTGTTAATGCCTAAGAGAGGGCAGCTTACTCTGCTGTAACTTTGAATGATCACCGTGGAGAAACCGCCAGCTAGGGAAAGGGGCGAGATCCCCGTGAAACTGTTATGTCAAGTTCACAGAAGATTTTGCCAGTGGAGTGTAAACTGCAGTGAGCGGGCATTTTAAGATCCTGTCATTGAAGAGATGGCTCTGCAGCAAGAGAGCCTGCTGCTCTGCCAGAGGTGTAGGCGCTGGTCACCCCCCCACCCCCCACCCCATCCCCCACCACACGCATACACACACACATCAGGCGGCTCACAGCAGCCTGTAACCCCAACCCTTGGGGAAGTCTTGTGGCCTCTTTAGGTACTACGGCGTGCGTGTGCACACGCACACGCGCACACACACACACACAGTGTACATGCATACACTGAAGCATATACACATAAGCTGTTCAATTGCTTACAGTTCTCTGAGGCACCAAGGAAGCAGGCTCTTGCTTTCTTGCTTGACTGATTCTTGTCTGTGGGCTCTTCCAGGATTGGTGAAAGACAACAGAAAAAAAAATGCTTACTGTATATAATCCCAAATGTATGAAGCTAGTTTTTCCACTTCTCAGGCCCTCTACGATTCTCCTCGTCCTCAGGTTAACCACACTCTGGAGACAGAAAGTGGACAGTGAATTCTGGCCCCAACTAAAAATTGCCAAGCATTATGGGGAGGTTTTAACCTTTTGGGAATTTGGTTTTAGCATCCAAAACAAGAAATGGTACCCAGGAATGGCGGCACGTGTCTTTGATTCCAGATCTCAGGAGAAAAAGACAGGTAGCTCTCTGAGATTTCCAGACCAGCCAGGGCTACATAGTGAGAACTCACCTAACAACAGCAGGAAAAACAAGAATGCTTCTGTCATAGGCTAGATATGAATACTAAATTGTAGACTCTATTTAAAGTGTTCCTTGTGTTTCCTGGCAGGTAGTAAGTTCTCAGTAACCAATAATATTGCTATTTGGTTTTGGTTTGGTTTGGTTTGATTTTTTTAAGTATGGTAAAAGCAACTTCAATTTTATTTAAATCACACAAGCATTTTCCAGGTGTCTCCCATCCCTAGAGGAGGTGATGGGACACTGAGATGTATCCACTGTGTAGGAACCAGGCCCGACTGGGCTGCCTGCCTGTCTTGCTGTTTCATGTCCTGTTTCTAGCAGCTTCCATGTCTGTGTTTATCTTGGTTAGCTAGTCATGTTTACTGCTCTGAGAACGCACCCTTCCCTTCCTCGAGACTGTTCCTCCTGTGTGCAATCACCTCTTGAGGGATTTCACCTGGGAGGAGGATTCCTGTTTTGCTGCCTATAAGAAGGCTCTTTGGAACTCTGGAAAAAGAATAATAAACCACTGCACTGCTGCAGCTGCTGCTGCGGCTGCTGCTCTCTTAGCATGAAGGACCCGCTGTGTTATTGTGTGTGTGTGTGTGTGTGTGTGTGTGTGTGTGTATGAGTTAAATCCGCAGTCCCTTGCCCTCGACTCGGTACCGCGGTGACGCGGGCGCCACACCATTGGCTCTAAGTCAGAGAACTGATACAAAGAACTCTCTTTCACTATACACTACTATAGCATAGTCTCAGAGACAGAAACAATTATAAGACACAGGGAGAAAATTGGGCCCAGTGTGTCCTTTGATCAGGGACACCCTCCCCCAATGACGATATTAATTCGGTCCCAAGGGTAGAGTCTCAGAACTTGATGAGTGCAGGATCCTGCCTCCTGACACTGTTCCTCAGGCCACTGAACTTCCAACACGAGGTTTAGAAAGGAGAACCCTGCTGCCACTATCGACAGGGCAGAAATCTCCAGGTCTTCCTTCCGTTTTAAGGTTGGAGGGAACTTCAGCTATCAGCATGCCACTGCTAGTAGAAAAATACATCAAACCCACAACCAAAGTCACCCTGACCCTTTAGGTAGCATTTTCCGTATCATCATTGTGGCCATATGAAATTAATAAACGCCACCACTCAGAATGTCTTGGCTGACCAGCATCAAATGGGAAAAAAAAAATCTTCCAAGGCAATAGTTCGGGACAACACAAAGGTCACAAAGCTCCATTTAAGGTGGCACTTTCTGTCTGATTGAATGATCTGTCAGACGGCAACAGAGTCAAGGCTGAGACTGAGGATTGAGATCCACTGTTGCGTTTACCCCATGGCCCAGTCCCACGCAGGACCTCAGGTCAGAGTTTATGAGCCCCACCTGTAAACGAGGGAGAAGGTCAAAGGAGTGTATTTAAGGTAAACTGAGTTAATGAACTCAATATTTGCCTAAAAGAGAGAGCTCTTTTAGGGTGTCATGGGACTTAGCCTGCCATACCTCCATGTCCTCCCCTAAATGTGAGATTTCAAACTCAGGTATGGACACAACCCAGGCAAGTAACAAGGACCAAGAGTGACAAGGTGTGAGTGACCACTCAGGGCCCATGAGCGTGGCTCTAACGGCACAGCCATGCCTCAGCCTCTACCGCTGGTTTCTGCCAGAAAAGTGGGCATGTGATATCAGATTGTTCTTTTTTCAAGAAAAAAGAAAAATTGTATTTCAAATGCCCAAAATTTTAGACTGGCATGGTGACACACCCTTTTAATCCCAGCACTTGAAAGGTAGAGGTGAGCAGATCTCTGTGAGTTCAGGGCCAGCCTGATCTACAGAACGAGTTCCAGGACAGCCAGGGCTACATAGTGAGACCATCTCCATTAAAAAAAAAAAAAAAAAAATTACAAACATCTCTAAAGCGAAAACAACACATCAGAAGTTTGTATGAAATAGAAGGCTATATTATTTTTACATCAGTTTTTGCAGGTTTTTTTGCAAAGGAAAGAGGGAAAGTCAATGTGTGTTTGTGTTGTTGGTAGTGATGTATACTCAGTACTAACAACGTGAACCATCAAAACACTTAAGTCATGAAGTTCCATCTGGCTTGTGGCCCCATTGTTACTTTTTGTTTTGTTTTGTTTTTTCAAGACAGGATTTCTGTGTACAGCCTTGGCTGTCCTGGACTTACTTTGTGGACCAGGCTGGCCTCGAATTCACAGTATTCCCCCTGCCTCTGCCTCCCTAGTGCTGGGATTACAGGCGTGCACCACCACACCCAGCTGAAGAAGCCAGATATGGTCCTGAAGGCATCAGATCACATTATAGATGGCTGTGAGCCACCATGTGGTTTCTGGGAATTGAACTCAGGACCTCTGGGGGAGCAGCCAGTGCTCTTAACCTCTGAGCCATCTCTCCAGCCCCTGGTGGCCCCATTGTTAACACTTCTGTCTTGATTAAAGGATAAAATTGTTAAGTTCCAGTTAAAACTAAGAAAACAAAAAAAAAAAAAAGAAATACTAAAGAATGGTTTCTAAAGTCTTCAGATCTTTTTTAAAGAAAAACTTGGTAGAAAATGATGGTGAAATTGTGCAATCTTCCAACATGAAAACTGAACCAACCACTTTCTACAAAGGCTTTATTGATTTGTGGCCACCTTTGCCTTGAGCTACTAAGGACAGTATTTCATTACCATGACCTTAGCAGCCCGTAACTGTAGCAGCCCCTGTGACCCTCCATGCTTTAAAAAAAAATCCAATTCACACATTCCAATTTAGAAAATACTGAGTTTGAGGCCATGAAATCTGTGATGCTGGTGACTGCAGAGACTGGAATAAAGTGAGAAATTGCCTCTGTGGATGGGTCAGCTCTGTCCATGGTGGGTCAGCTCTGTCCATGGTGGGTCAGCTCTGTCCCTGGTGGGTCAGCTCTGTCCCTAGGTGGGTCAGCTGTGTCCATGGTGGGTCAGCTCTGTCCTGGGTGGGTCAGCTCTGTCCCTGGTGGGTCAGCTCTGTCCCTGGGTGGGTCAGCTCTGTCCATGGTAGGTCAGCTCTGTCCCTGAGTGGGTCAGCTCTGTCCATGGTGGGTCAGCTCTGTCCCTGGGTGGGTCAGCTCTGTCCATGGTGGGTCAGCTCTGTCCCTGGGTGGGTCAGCTCTGTCCATGGTGGGTCAGCTCTGTCCATGGTGGGTCAGCTCTATCCCTGGGTGGGTCAACTCTGTCCATGATGGGTCAGCTCTGTCCATGGGTGGGTCAGCTCTGTCCCTGGGTGGGTCAGCTCTGTCCATGGTGGGTCAGCTCTGTCCATGGTGGGTCAGCTCTGTCCATGGTGGGTCAGCTCTATCCCTGGGTGGGTCAACTCTGTCCATGGTGGGTCAGCTCTGTCCATGGTGGGTCAGCTCTATCCCTGGGTGGGTCAGCTCTGTCCATGGTGGGTCAGCTCTGTCCATGGTGTGTCAGCTGTGTCCATGGTGGGTCAGCTCTGTCCCTGGGTGGGTCAGCTGTCCAGGGTGGGTCAGCTCTATCCCTGGGTGGGTCAGCTGTGTCCATGGTGGGTCAGCTCTGTCCATGGTGGGTCAGCTCTGTCCATGGTGGGTCAGCTCTGTCCCTGGGTGGGTCAGCTCTGTCCATGGTGAGTCAGCTCTGTCCATGGTGGGTCAGCTCTGTCCATGGTGGGTCAGCTCTGTCCCTGGGGGTCAGTTCTGTTCCTGGGTGGGTCAGCTCTGTCCCTGGTGGGTCAGTATCCCTGGGTGGGTCAGCTCTGTCCTGGTGGGTCAGCTGTGTCCATGGTGGGTCAGCTCTGTCCCTGGGTGGGTCAGCTCTGTCCATGGTGGGTCAGCTCTGTCCCTGGTGGGTCAGCTCTGTCCATGGTGGGTCAGTTCTGTCCCTGGTGGGTCAGCTTTGTCCATGGTGGGTCAGCTCTGTCCCTGGTGGGTCAGTTCTGTTCCTGGGTGGGTCAGCTCTGTCCCTGGTGGGTCAGCTCTATCCCTGGGTGGGTCAGCTCTGTCCTGGGTGGGTCAGCTGTGTCCATGGTGGGTCAGCTCTGTCCCTGGGTGGGTCAGCGCTGTCCTTGGTGGGTCAGCTCAGTCCATGGTGTGTTAGCTCTGTCCCTGGTTGAGGTCAGCCTTTTCCATAGGTAGCTGAGCTCTAACTCTGTAGTACTGTAGTGAATTGGCCTTTTCTTTGTAACTCCTTTGTGGCCAGAGCCATAGAAAAATCATGAAATCGATCTATGATAATAAGCTAGTTGATTGCCATGGATTGTTGGTTGAGAAGCTTGACTTGCCAGCTAAATTAGTCAGCACCATTAAGAATAAAGATCCTGAGAGTTTGCCTGTAATCCCAGCTAAGGCTACACAGAGAAACCCTGTTTTGAAAAGCAAACAAAAAGATGCTGAGAGTGTGATATCCTGCCTTAATTCTTGTTATCTGGGAGGGCAACTCTGAGTCAAAACCAGGATATAATAAATATGAAAATTTACATCAAAAATAAAATTTTATTATTACAAAGAGGGAAGGAGTAGAGTAGAAAGAGAGAGTTGCTGATTCCACATTGCTACAATTACAACAATACCTGAGAGAAACCAGCTTTAAAAAGAAAAAAGGCTTGTTGGGCTCCTATTTAGCAGGTTCTGGTCCATGACCACTTGGCCCTGTTGCTCTGGACCTGAGGCACCATGTAGCGTGGGGAAGAGCGAGTATAATGGAGGAGGCCTGTTCACCCTGTGACAGCCTGGGGCACACCCTTTCGCGTCTGCCCACCCTCACCCCCACCCCCCACTCAGCCTCCTCTCAAGGCTGCCCCACCTTCTAGCAATGCAAGTGAGGACCAAGCCTTTAGCACTGAGCCTTTAGGAGATGCTCAAGATCAAAATAAAAGGAAGGAATGGAGCCGGGCAGTGGTGGCGCACGCCTTTAATCCCAGCACTCGGGAGGCAGAGGCAGGCGGATCTCTGTGATTCGAGGCCACTTCCAGCACTGCCAAGTTGAGGACCAAGCTTTTAGCATGTGAGCCTTCAGGGCATGCCCAAGATCAAAATAAAGGGAGGGAGAGAGGGAGGAAGAGGGAGCGGTGTACAGAGTCCTCTTTTGACGCTGTTGTTTGGGTGGTTTTGGATCCAGAGTAGCTCAGGCTGGCCTCCGATTCGAGATCTTTCTGTCCAGTGTCCTGGAAAGAAGCGCGTATGTCAGCATGGTCCTCTTCTTGTCTCTCACCTCGGAGAATAAGACTATTTCAGCTTCCACTGTGCCCCTACGAACCGACTCCTCGATTTGCGCAAACGTTTACTAGACAGACAATAAGCAAGCTTTAAGACTGAGGGAAAAAATTAAACTGACTAGAAAAAGTTAAATAGATATTTAACATTTTAACTTATTTCTTTCCAGCTGATAATTCTAAGTTACTCACTGATAGTCCGTTGTATATGAAATACGGGGTTAGATTATAGAAAGTCCTCTATGCATTCAGCCCAAATTTTCATTAGTGGTCAATTAAACATTCATCCTGGAGGATGAAGGTGACTTACACAAAACAGCACAAGTAATTGGTAATAGCTGGATTCAAATATTGTCTAAAGTAAGCTGGAGTTCCAATTCTCATAGATAGGTAAATACACAGAAAGACAGACAATTTTGAGCTAGGGACCCTTATAATGCAGACTAGCCTCAAGCTCACTGTGTAGCCAATGATAACCTTGCCTCCACCTCTCAGCTGCTGGGATTGCAGGGATGTACCAATATAGGTCATCCATGTAATCTTAAAGGTCTGCATCTCATTGTCATTGTAGAGTGTTAATGAGAGCACTGGGTGGGAGGCTATTTCCAGTCTCTCCTAAAACCTCACCAGAGCCATAACAAAAACTTTAAAAATCAAATACAGAGCCTGGCATGGATAGATGTACAGAGTAAATGTAGGGAAAAGACAGAAATAAAATCTGAGCCAGTGGCTCAGTGAACTGGTAGATGTGAGACAGAGCAAACTTACGTCTGGCTTTGTTGTGACCCGCCCCACTGTAGGAACAAAAGCTCTCTGACACAGTGGCCTTTTGGCACGCTGGCCTGCAGAGACAATGGGCTCACCCAGCAGCAGAGCTCACTACCACTATGTGCTGAGACAACCAGGGTGAAGCACCACAACCCCCCCCCCCAAAAGGAAGGCTCATGCCAGTGTGTACCTGTAAGTCCCTGCCCCTACTCCACCCTCAGTCAGGAGATCGAGGCACACGGCTCTAGATTAGAGCAGGAGGGGTGAAAGATTTGTGTAGGTGGCCAGCACACAAGGTAGTCTGTTGTGAAGCAGAAAGCAAATACCCAATTTCACTTCCTGTGGAATGGATAGCTTTCTAAGGAATTCGGTGAGCGCCACCACTTCCAATACTAAATACTTATGTTTCCCAGAGAAGCCTTCAGAGTTGTGAGCTAGCCAGTGGTCTGCTACATCCTGGAGAGCTCCGTATAGATGCTGATCTGAAACGGGTCAGAACTTGGTCCTCAGGGGGGATGATCCTATGAAACAGTCTATTTCTCTAAGACTGGTTCTTGGGGACAAGACTCTGTAATTTCTCTTTGTCTCTTTCAAAGTTTCTCGGAAATCCCCTACTCTGTGTCAAATGCCTATACTTTCCATAACTGCCCTATTGTTTCTTTAGCAGGTTGATAGAAAGTATAACACCGCCTGGGCAGTGGTGGCACGCGCCTTTAAATCCCAGCACTCGGGAGGCAGAGGCAGGCAGATTGCTGTGAGTTTGAGGCCAGCCTGGTCTACAAAATGAGTCCAGGACCGTCAAGGCTACACAGAGAAACCCTGTCTCGAAAAGAAAGAAAGAAAGAAAGAAAGAAAGAAAGAAAGAAAGAAAAACACCTTCTGGAATTCAGCTGCATTTAGGCAGACCTTGAGCCTCCCCCCAGCCTACTCCCTAGCCTGACTGTGCATTCCAACCACCCTTAAGTATAGGCTGATGTCTGCCCGCCCCCAAAGGTCTCATCACCTCCAGCCATTTGTGCACACTGTGAATGTTACTTAAAAGATTATTTTATTGACTCATCTGGCTAAAGCACGACTTGACTCAGTTTTGACATGCAGGACTCAGTTTTGACATGCACCTTATGACACTACATGTCCTTTGTCCCCTCCCCTGTTCTTACCATTCCTGGCCCATCGTCCTGGCCGAGCTGGTATTCTGCTGGTCTGTCTGCCTCCTGGTCAGTAAGCTCCTTGAAGCTCTGGATTGTCTGGTCCTCAGATGCACAGCAGCTAGCGAAAGTAGTAGCTTTTATAGTAGAGACGCAATGAAAGCATCCTGAAGGAATGCAAGAACTGTCGTCATTCTGGAGTATTTGGAAATAGATCCGAAAAAAAGAAAACACTGCATCTTACCCAAGTGCTGGTGGCGCACGCCTTTAATCCCAGCACTCAGGAGGCAGAAGCAGGCGGATCTCTGTGAGTTCGAGGCCAGCCTGGTCTACAGCGTGAATTCCAGGACAGCCATGGCTACATAGAGAAACCCTGCCTCAAAAACCAAAACAAACAAATATCTCTTAAGAGGAAAATCAGTATAAATCCTAAATCTCACTCAGCCTAGGCTACAGAGTGAGACTTTGTCTCAAAAAAGAAAGTAAGAAAGAGAGAGGGAGGAGGGAGGAAGGAGGGAGGGAGTCCCCAAAGCATGAATGCCTTCTCATGTTGAAGTCTTTTTTTTTTTAAGATTTATTTATGTATACAGTGCTCTGCCTGCATGTACCTGTCCACCAGAAGAGGGCACCAGATCTCATTTATAGATGGTTGTGAGCCACATGTGGTTGTGGGAATTGAACTCAGGACCTCTGGGTGAGCAGCCAGTGCTGTTAACCTCTGAGCCATCCCTCAAGCCCTCATGTTGAAGTTTTTTTGTTTTGTTTTGTTTTGTTTTGTTTTTTAAGTGGTAGAACATAATATTTTGACCAAAAAACCTGCAATGTGACAACTAAGGAGTTCACAAAACCAAGCTGAAAACTTGAGTCCATATAATTTAAGAGTTCACATGAGTAGTGTCAAAATGATAAATGCAATAAAGTATTACATGTTGAAGTTTTTTAGTTCCTTGCCTCCAGCTCTAATAATGGTCTCACATCAGCCTTGCAGCGTGCAAGCTTTGGGTGCATCTCTTTTCATTTACTGTGTCATGCTGAAAGTGTCATCAATGTCTGTTTATGTAATTCTTGGTAAACATCGCTTAGGTGGTTATAAGACACACTGTCCGTTAAAAAAATAAAAAATAAAAGAACACACTGTCCTTTAGAAGTGACATTGTTTTTGAGATATTTTCTGTTGTTGGACTTTGTTACTTGACAAAATTTTGGTCCTACAAATAAATTTAAGTGAATGTTTTGCACTTCTAAGTATTGCTTCTTAGAGCGCTCTGGAAATAAAATTATTAGGTGAAAATTTTACAGTGCTATGGAAGAATGAAGTGGAAAAATGGTCTCTGGAGACTGGGGAGGGTAGTAGGAGGGGGGAATGGAAGGAATTTTAATAAGGGCTCCATAGTCACAGTGCAGAAATTACTTCTGGGTTTCTTAAAATACTGGCGTCACTGTTGGTTAAAACAATATGCACTATATTACAAAATGAGTAAAGGAATAAAAGTCTCCAGATACAAAAGGATGACTATTTGAAGACATAGAAATATTTATACCTTTGATTATTATGCACTATGTACACGTATTAGATTACCATAATGTGCCATATTAAAATGTACAGACAGCATGTCTCAGATTTAAGAGAATTTATGTTTTTAGAGGATTAAAAAGATTTACATTTCTGTTTGCAATGCCTCAACAAACCCATCTCTGTATGCTCTTAACCTTGGCATTATCCGTGTTTTAAGAGCAAAGGTTACATTTGTAAAAAAAAAAAAAGGGGGGGGGGGACACTTCATTTTTACCTCTACATATTAAGTATCTGTATTATAGTCTTCTGTGCCTGCTTTTCTGCTGGATTAATCTTTCTGGATGACTTGAAGGCTTCTGCTGTGTTAAGAACGCAATCCTGAGACTGAGGCGCTGGCAGTCACAACCTCAGCACCCACCTGGAAGCCATGTGCAGAGGATGCACTTACAACCCTAAAACGGGAGTGAGGGACAGCAGGGGACAGACACAGGACTCTGGAGCCTGGTTCAGCCACTGTCACCTAGTCAACAAGATCCACAGATCCTGACTTAAATAAGTGAGGTTGGGCGTAACTGAGGATGGTACTGGTGGTGACCTCTTGCCTCCACGTGAATACACACCAGTGCGTGCACATATATACAAACCAAATAATGCAATTCTCTCCGACGCGCTTGAAGTTCTCCCATAGAATATATGCCTTCAGCGTTAATTTATATCTTTAGCATTTTCCTACAATCTAAGTTCAGTTCCGTGAATTACTCAATTACTTCTCTTGGCCTCTTAGCTATATTAGATATACATTTTACAACATCAGAAATACAGTTCGTCACTGTCTCTTTCTGTTGCCTTGATAAACTACACTGACAAAAGCAGCTTGGGGGCAAGATGTTTCATTCAGCTTGGATGTTCCCTGGTTACAGTCTGTCACTGCGGGGAAGTCAAGGCTGCGGGAACAGGTAGCTGCTGGCCGTGTCCGCAGTCAAGAGCAGAGAGAGAATGCACGCTTGTGTCCAGTTCACTTCCCCCACTCTTACACAGTTCTGACCCGGCTGCCGGGGTTCGACTAACGCTCGGGAGGAGAACTCTCCTGATAGAGAGAGAACAAGACACGAAGAAGGAGACAAGTCTTTGATCAAGCTCTCGAATTTTATTGTTCAGGTAGAAGTTTTATAAGGCAGGGGGCAGGGAAGCATATTGCTATGGCAACCCAGCTACAGGCTATCTCAAGTGCGAGGAATTCCAAGCAGGTCACAAACGTTTCTGCCACACGGAATATTTTACCATCTTTATCTATCTAATGCTAAACTACAACAGGGTGGCTCCGTCTAAATCTTTAATCTAACTGCCGAACCACAACAGGGTCAGCTGTGTCTGGTAAATGGCAGACTGCTGGAGAAATAGGAACCTAGGCTCTGACAAGATGGCTGAACATTGGCCATATGGCCTACCGTCCCCAACACAGCTCAAGATCCCCAGCTAGGAAATGGTGTTACCCCACGATGGACAAGCCTCCCCACCTCAGTTAACAATGACCTTGATCAAAATAACCTCCCAAAGACAACGCCCACAGGCCAAGAGGATCCCTACAGTCCCTGCCCGGGACTCTCTTCCAGGTGGTTGTGGATGTCAAGTAGACAGTGTTGTTTGTTTCTTCTACTCTATTAGTTTGCTGTTTGTTATTTTTTTTCTTCTTCGAGGTCTTGTATTTGCTATTTTCTTATTGCTGTGAACAAATATCTGACAAAACTAACTCACGGAAGCAGAGAGGGGTGGACGCTGGTGCTCAGGGAGCAAGCACCCTGCTTTTCACCCAGTCCGAGCCCCCAGCCCATGGCAAGGCTGCCACCAATATGTCTGTGTCTCTTCTTACCTCACCTCTGTAATGAAGTCCAGGCGTGGACAGAGGCTGTCTCTTAGGGGATTTTGGATTTTGTCAAGATGGCAATCCGTATTAGTATCACGGGGCTGTTGGGTTTGTTGCTATCTTCGCTTTCCTCTTTTGAGACATGGTCTCACCAAACACCTCAGGCTGACCTCACACCCACAGTCTTCCCTCCTCAGTGCTGAGATCATAGGCGCGCGTGCCACTGTGGCTAGTCTCCATCACGCATTCCTACCGCGATGGCTCACTTTTAACTTTCTGACCCATTTAGAATTTATCTGGGGCTGTATTTTGAGGTGAGGTTTGAATTAGTTTTTACAGACCAATTTTCCCCCCAAGGCTTTCCCACGGCTTTTAAAGAAACGATGGTAGATGGAATGGAGCGATGGCTCGTTGTTTTAAACTGCCTACTGCTCTTCCGGAGGACACGAGTTCAATTCCCAGCATCCGTATCAGGCAACTTATAACCACATATATAATTCCAGTGCCTTTGGCCTCCACAGGCACCTGCACTTGTGTGCACATACACACATGCAGACCCTATGAAAATCCCCGTTGTACACTTAATTTAAAAGAATAAAAATAGAGCTATAAAAACAGAAACACTGCTAGGTGCAATCATACTGAAAAGGAAGCGTCCAAAGGTTTAGCTTGATATTGACCATAAACTTTGCCTTGTTGCTCCAGGTGATCAAGAGCCAGCGGTGAGCAGCGATTCAGACATCTCGTTGATTATGGCACTGGAAGTGGGACTGTCTGACATAGAACTTTCCACTGACCAAGACTGTGAAGAGATGAAATCCTGAAATGGTAGAAACAGACAAAAGAAAACAGGACCCAGGCGGACAAGAAGGAAGCATGTTCTGAGATGTGAACTGGATACACAGCCTTCAAGTCCCCATGGCAACCCCAGGGCACTCTGCTCAAGGATGGTAACGAAAGCAATATCCAAAGTCTCCTGAATCAGGATGCGAGCTCCCCGTCTCTCCAACAGGCCTCGGTGTGGAAGCTGAAAGCTGGGTTCCTCGGTGTCCACGGGGGCACACGGCAGACCAGAAGGAGATATTGATGGCGTCTTCACTTCATTTCAGCCTTTCCCATCTTCTTGTTCTTGTTTGGGGGAGACAGTTTCATTCCCTTGGCAAATTTCTTTTTAAAGATGATGTGTATTTACATCTACCCCTCTTGTTTCTGCTTTCCTTCTTCACTCTAGCCCATGTACAGAGGTCCGTTTAGAAGTCCTGGTTGCTTCTGCGATGATAGGTTTGTACCACGTCTCTGAGTTATCAGTACGAAGTGTGTATGACTTTGAGAATTGTCTCAGCACCCCGAAACGGAGGGAGGCCAGAATTCATCAAGTGTCTAACTCCCTCTTCTTAAGGCTTGACGAGGCCAGCTGCCACACTGAGTTCTGGGTCTGCTGAGAGCATCGTCATTTATTCTCAGTCACATCACATCGGTGTCCGCTTCCCATGCTGTGCCCAGGGCCACCTCGGCAGGAGAGAACTGTCAGGGAGGACAACGCTTCCTCTGACTTAGGGTCTTAGTCCCCACAGGGCACGGATGCCAACGCTTGGGGTGTGTGCAGCTATAAGCCTAGTTTAAAAGCCTGACACCCCATCTTCCCAGGGAAGGAAGATCCCTGTCTCCCTGATGGCCTCAGGGCCTCCGCAGTTAATCACCTGCATAAGTGAGTTATGTGGGTACAGGCAGCAAAAAAGATGCAATCTGGTTTTGTTTTGTTTTTTCAGGTCATTGGCATCTAGGCATAAGCTGACCTCAGGCGTTGTTCTGTTATCCCTCACCAGCCTACGTGGAGAGATCTAAATAAATCCTTAGCAGTTTGCCATGCTCCCTCCAGGGCCACTTGGGCGCCTTGGGCTTTCCCGAGAGCAGCCAGAGAAGAGTGAGGTGTGACTTGATAAAATCTGAACCAACAAAGAACATCCTGGGAAACTGATAACTCAAGTTTCTCCTAAAATCAGATAAGAAAGAGGGAAAAAAAAAATAACCAATGGCTATCAAAACCCATGATTCGTATGGGCTATTATGATTTTATTCTTGTTTTCTTTGAATCGCTGACAAAATGTGCTGTTTTTCAACTGGACAGTTTTGGAATCCATGCAGCAACCCCAGAGGCAGGAATGGCCACCTGTGTCACTGGACCATCAGGTGGCTCTCTTCCTCGTGGTCTAATAGCTGGCACCATCCAGGGGACTGACCAGGGGAGCAAGCTCTTCCCACTGAGCTGTATTTGATTTGGGCTTTTCCATCTCATTACACTAATATCATTCAAACAGGGCGTGGTTTGGGCTGCAAACCCTTGCTGTGCCCTAGAATTCTGAGCCCAGGGCAACGGAAGCCTCCGCTGCTCTTTTTCTTTCTTTTTTTAAAACTACTTTTAATGAGTTAGTATTCGATGGTGTATGAATAGACAGCAAGGCATGGAAAATGATAACAACCTTCAGGAAAATCTCTCTGCCTAAGCTCTGGCACTCCCCATAATTAATGTCAGCCTCGAAGGGCTGAGAAGATTTACAGCGCTGATGAGGGTGGATGTGCTGAGCCGGGTCCCGTAAGGTGAAGAAAAAGTTTCGAGGATGACTGTCACACGGGTCCCTCTATTGGATCACTCATTTGCACTTCTCTCCCGGGAATCTGTTTGTGGAAATAGCTGTATCATATAGAAAATTTAGATATAAAGTCTAATGAAATTAGGATAGTTCAACAGCAAAAGAAATACAAATTACAAGCATGCCCAGAGAGAAGGGTTTGATGGGTGGTGTTTTTGGGCCAACGGTCAGGTAAATCACGTGATTACGTAAGCAAGCCCTTGAGCGGATATCCTGCAGGATGCTGAGCAGATGATGAAGGGTCCGAGAGGTCCATCCTTGGCCTGTGGATCTGACTCCAAGGAGACGCTGTGGCAAACTCCCAGAGCCTGCGCATCTCTGCTTAACAAAGGGTTCTGAGGGGCTTCCCTGAAGCCTTGACAAGAGAAAGAACAACGAGAAAGTTTTCCTTTTGGAATAAATTGGAAAAGCTTACCTAGAGTTCTCTGTTACTGTCTGTGACGAAGAGACACTGACCCAGGGACCCAGTGATACCCACAGGGCTGTGTGGCCCAGGAATGCCAACATGCATTTTTCTGTAGCAAATGTCTGTACCAACTCTGTCCAACGAAAATACAGCCCAATCATGTACTTTTCTAAAATATCCCATGACCTGTAACATTTTCAGACGCAAAAAGAAACAGGTGAAAATAATTTAGTAGTATCTTGCTTAACCTAATATTTTGTCTTGACGTGCGTTGATATAGTGAGTATTAAGGGAACAATTTTCCCCTATTTTCTGTTACATCTTTTAAATCCATTGTGTCTTTTACACACAGAGAACATCTCAGTTTTTACTAGCCATGGCTCACTTGTTCAGCAGCCACATGTGCCTACTGGCCAGCAGCCAGACAGCACAGCCTGAGAAATTCCCCAGAATCCTTACAGGTGTTCCTGGCCCTGACAGCAGAAAGAGGATAATATTACCTCAGTTTTCCCCCAAAGGAGAACCAGACTTCACCCAAGTCACCTAAGGAGAAGGCTAGGAATGGCTTTTTTCATAGTTAATAGTGGCTCAAACAGACTTTCTAAGCACTAGTGTCCACTACCACCCAACCGTTACTTCTCTGCTCAGTTGTTTATTAAAGCAACAACAATAACACAACTAACCATGTTGATTTGGTGCTGCAATAAAATTACACCCCCACTTCGATGACAAACCCTGAGACTCACACGTGACACTTAGCCAAAGAGAATTTACCTCAACCCCCTAGCTCTTCCTCTTTTTTTGGCTGCCCAGTTCTAGAAAATTAAAACTCCGAGGTGAGGAAAAGGGTAGGGAACTGCGTGCTGACACCACGCTCGCACTCTGTGTGGCCTTGTCCAGAAAGGACCTCTGAGGCTGGCGACCATCCGGCTCCTGCTTGGTGAGCAGGTTTCTGTTCAAGGTTCTGAGAGGAAAAGAGCCCTTGAGTTCCCTCAGAGTCGCTTTCAGAAGAGCTTCCTCCTGTGTGGTTAGTTGTTCTGAAGAGCCGATACCTCATGAATACAGCATCTGAACATTGACTAGGCCCTCAGGGTTTAGTCATGCGTTCAATGTCAATTCTGGTCACACAACCAAGGGAGGGAGGGATCCGGTATGGAGAAAGTAGAGGACAGAAATAACAGGGGCAGCCGATCAATGGTGGCGCACACCTGTAATCCCAGCGCTCAGGAGGCAGAGGCACTGGATCTCTGTGAGTTCGAGGCCAGCCTGGTCTACAAAGCGAGTTCCGGGACAGCCAGGGCTACACTGAGAAACCCTGTCTGCGAGGGAGGAGGGGCAGTAAGTAAGAGACACCTAGCTATTCCATCCAACATTGCACGTGACATCCTGGCCATGAAAGCAAGTCTCTGTCCGAAGAATGTGCTGTTGATGTTATTTTTGCTTCAGTGTTTTCTCGTCTGTGGGCGTTCAGGGGTCTTGGTGTAGTCCTATTAAGAATGGCTATGCTGGGCGTGGTGCTGCACTCCTTTAATCTCAAGATGTGGGAGGCAGAGGCAGGTGGATCTCTGTGAGTTTGAGGCCAGCCTGGTCTACAGAATGAGTCCAGGACAGTCAAGGCTATACAGAGAAACCCTGTCTTGAAAAGAATTTTTTTAATTAAATTAAATTTTTAAAAAATGGCTGTGCCCAGTAGCTACCACACTTCCAGAACCAAAAAGGATGATAGACAGTCTGCCTAGGATTCTTGGTTGTAAGTTTAGTTGGTGCTGAAACAAATCACAGACCATAAAGGATCTAATGGCTTTCAGTTGTCCACCGAATGCATATCCTTGGCTGAACACCATGAAAATTACCAAATAGAAATTTTCAGAATTTTCAGGAAATAGTGTTGCCCTCTATGAAGAGAGGGCCCAGCCATCTGAGGTACTGCGGCCATGAAGGTGACTTCCTGTAGCATTCTTAACTTCTCTTCTGCACATTCCTGTGTCGCCCTGTGTTTCTCACCTCCTGTTTCTTCACCCACACACCACACACACACACACCACAGAGAGCGAGAGGAGAGAGAGAGAGAGAGAGCGAGAGAGAGAGAAGAGAAGAAACACACACAGTAGGAAAACATACACACACCACACCACAGAGAGAGAGAGACACACACAACACCCCCTTTCCTTATACCTCATTTCCTCCCCACCCCGCCATATCTTACTCTTCATCAACATTCTCCCCTTACAAGGAATGCTCTAATAGCCGCCACTGCTGCGTCTCCCTTTCCCAGCCTTTTTTTTTTTTTTCAGGAAGCCCCCAAAAACAAATACTTAGCAAGGTTACAATTCCAGATGCTTGCAGAGATCTACTGTCTTACAAGGCAGAGTCTATGACCTTCTAGGCATGTGCCCCCAGGAGCGGATTTGTGTGACCTGTATCTGCCATCTAGCCGGGCTCCTTCCTTGTCACCCAGCATCAGGGCTTGCTTCTTGGACATGATCTACAGGCCCCCTAACACCGTCCAAAGAGGAACAAAGCACTGACCTTCAAAGATCAGGCTACATGTGATCTTGAGAAGTACCTCTGTTCCTGCCAGGAGGGACCGAGGAGCAGGATTGATGGTTGATGGCTGCATTTCACGAGGGAGGTGACCAAGTACCCCGAAGGACATCACTGAGGAGGTGGGATGCCAGGTCAAAGCAGGGCTGGCTAAGTGGAAAATCTCTCTGGAAAAATACCCCACCCCTGGCTTCAGAGCTTATCAGTGGGTCCCAGGCAGAGCAGGTGTTTAAAGAACTCAATATTCAATGCGCTAAAACACTCTTGATTGCAAGGAAGATTGGAACAGCCTGAAAAATAAGTTAATTCTGAAGAGCAGGTCTTAGTCTTTCACGGAAATGTAGCTCTTCTCGCTCCCACTTTGCTCCCAGCACCAGGTTTTCTGCAGTAGGGACCATACTATTTAAAGTTTGGTAGATGCCAGGCAGTGGTGGTGCACACCTTTAATGCTAGCACCCAGGAGGCAGAGGCAGGCGGATAGATATGAGTTCGAGGCCAGCCTGGTCTACAAAGTGAGTCCAGGACAACCAAGGGTGTACAGAGAAACACTGTCTCAAAAAAATAAATAAAATAAAATAAATAATAAAGTCTGGTAGATAGGAAGCCTCTTGGCACCATTGTGAGCCTTTGATGGCCTGATGTTATCATCCAGATAAATGAAGTGAGGGCAGACCCTACCTGTGGACCTTTATTTACCAAGCCCTTTAATTATATCAACGTTTTGTCTTGGAGGAGTCTGCCTCAATCACTCATTCTCTCCTTTTCTTATGTCCTTTGCAGTCGAGTGGCTTTCAGGAACCTCAGTGGCCAGATCCTCCATCCCATGGCACTATTAACTCACTGCAGAGCTGTTTGCTCTTTGGCCACTCGATATGTGTTTATTGATGATGACGTGGTGGGGAATTTGCTTCTCATAAGCACTCTAAACAGGCAGACAGGAATTCTAACGGAGAAAGGAGAGAAAACTGAGTTACCCCAAGTCAGTGCTGGGTAGAGAGTCTGTGGGTTTGCCTTCCTGAGGCCAGCGGTGACCTTGGAGAATCTGGAAAGACATGAGGACCATGTGTGCTGAAGAAACCAAAGACTGTTCATCACCCAAATGGACACAGGTTCTTCCATGAACTGGCTGAATTTTCTCCTGATGTTCTGACAAACAAGAGTCAAGATGGATCCCTTGGGGGGGGGCTTTGATTTTTCAGGCTGCTGTTTGGCCTTGTTAAACCCACAAATCTAAAATAAATGGACTGGACCGTGGCCTTAGTGACATGCCATCTTTAAACTCTAGTGTTTAATCCTCCCCCCTCCCCCCCTTTTTTTTTCCTTCAAAACTTCCAGACAAATCTAGCGCTTGCATTGATTTGAACTCAGAATAGTTTTCTTCAAGAATGTGAAGATTTTTAAATAGCCAAAGAAATTTCATGTATCAGAGCTAGCTCACTGTAGTAGACCCTGCTCTTTGAAGAAAATACCAAGTTGACGGCTATAGAGACAGAGCAGTTGAAGGACAGTGCATGGGTTTAGCAGTCCAAATTTGTGTTGGCATCTTTGATACTTACTGTTCGATAAGGTGTTATTGTAAGGGGCAGAGCGCCCTCTGCTGGAACAATACCTAGACGCTTTCAGCACATTTATTTGACGTGGGTCTCCACTTAAACATGTGTCTTACTTTTCATCCATACCAGTCCCTCATTAGTAGAGGATTTTGGCCAACATTAGATGAGAAGAAAATGCCAGGAAGTCTAAGGAGCTGTAGGAGACCTCAAGACCGACCTGTGGTAAAACATCGCTGTGCTCTGATGCTGCGCGGGAAGATGCCTCCAATGGGGGGATGTGTGCAGAACTATCAGCAGAAGGTCTGGGTGTCTCTGACGTGGCTCCACTTCCTCATGTGAAATTGCAAAGGAAGGCCAATAAAAGGACTTCTTCCGTATGAATGTAAGTGGTGTGAAATACTGCGGTGTTTTGTATGTGTCTATAGAATCGATTTACTTCCTGCTTTCACTTACTAACGGGAAATGATTGTACCATTTTATACTTCGGAAGAGATTTAGAGGTGGGAGGGGGTGGGGAAGGAGTGATATTTTTATAGTGAGATGTCCACCGTGTTTAGAAAACTTGAAGAAACTTTGTATTTGTGAAGTTACGTTCTATCCATTTGGGAGAGGGTTGGTCTCTAAAACTCTCATTCCGTGGAAGACTATCCTGAGTGTACATATGTCATATGTACATATGTCACCATCTGTGGCACACACTTCTGCAATCTGCAAGCCATAACCAGCACTTGTCAGTGTAAAAGCAAAGGGTAGGACGGCATTCTTGATTTTTTTTTTTTTTTTTACTCTCTTTGTGTAACACATTATTTGTGATTTAAAAAAAAAAAAAATCTACAGAGAAGATTTGCAAGCCTGAAATGATCAGGCATGACGTCACAAGTCAGTCTGCAGCATCAGCAACCCCACGAGCAGAGGGAAAATCCAGTGGCTTTAATTTTCCTCCCTAACATGAATCATGTGTTTCTGTCACAAAGAGGTGGTGCCCCGGTCAGTATTCTTTATGGAGCTTGCCCACAAGGTCGTTTTGGGCAGGTCCATGGGTCAAGTGTAGCATGGGTCCACCTCAGCATTTATCCTCACCTCATAGTCTGAGGAGACAAGATGGACCTTCCTTGATTTCATTGTCCTTTGATCCTCAGGTTGCTCTGGGGCGGGGTCTGAGTGGGGAATTTTGGACTTGGAGTTTGGGTCACTCTTCTGGGCTGCACTATAGCTGTGCTGGTTCTATAGCCAAACGCTGAAGATGTCAATCCCCCTGCAGAGGCCCCTGCACATCTGCAAGCTCCATCAGGGCAGCGAGCATGGTTTTCCTCTGTTTGGGGCTTGTTTGTGCGTTTCTATATAAGTCTCTTTTCTTCCTCCCTCCCTCAGACACCTACCCTACTCCCTTTAAGCACTTTATATCTCTTTAACTTCAAAGGAAATTGGAAGAGAAAAAAAAAAAAAAACCTGACTTTAAAGGAACCCGTCTTCTGTTAGGAAATACAGATTTTATTTTGCTTGAAGAACACCTACAGTTTATCTGGTCACAGGCTCGTGATGAGGTGTTAAGATGAGAGTTGAAAAACATTCAAGCGGACGTGACTATTTTCATTACATTAAAGACTCTTGTGTAAATAAATGCAACTGCATTCTGACATACAGTCAAAAGACATAGCAAACGATAAAAATTTTAACACTAGGATCATGACCTCCAGGAAATTTTTGTTTTGTTTTGTTGGTGGTGGTTTTTTAATAAAACGGAAACAGATTTCTGTGACTGTGCCATCTATATCCCTAACCCTGTCACCTCTTATTGAGTCCCCAACGTGGCCCTGTGGCTATCAAAGCATCATTGTTTGCTGTTAAATCACTTTTTATGGCAAAAGACCAACATATGATAACAGCTGACTCATTTCTCTCGGGTTCCTCCACCTCCCTGGGTCTAGGATTACAATATCATGTCACCACATAGGACAGTGTTTTCTTATGGGGGATCCGGTATCCAGGTCCTTCTGTTCCGAGGACACGTGCCTTTAAGGATGTAGTCCCTCCCCCAGTCCACCACTGCTAAGCAGCAGAAACTTGGATTAGCTAGGGGTTTGCAAAGGAAACGTCAAAGATATGGGACGGGAAGGCAAGGAAAGCGAATAGCACCCCCCAAGTCATTGAATCACCCTCAGGAAGTCAACAGAACCCCAGGGTGGTGCCGACCCAGCACTTGCCCATGACAGCTACCTAGCTCCTGTCTTTTGGAGCAGGTCAGCCTGATCCCCCATGTTCCCCAGTAGGAGGTGTAGATCCCAGAGACGGCACTGTCAAAAACTCAACGTTTGGCGGTGGCCTCTGGGAGCTCCTGTATACTGTGTATACGCAACAGTGTTTTTACAGCTGAGCTTTCCCCAGGGACAATCTGTACCTAAGCTGTAGGCAGGTAGATAGATAATCCAGGGGATCACTGGAAATGACGCCTGTGTCACACTGGGATGTACTTTGGATTTTAAGTTTCTCTCGTGCAGCTTTTTTCTCCATGCGATTTTTATCCTCCAGACACCTACCATCAGACGTCTCTCTGGCATATAAAGACATGAAGCTATCGTGCCTAGAATCCAGGAACCATTGCTCCCAGATACAGCCTTCATGTCTTTCCAACGGTCCGGGGCTTCCTATGGGGCACATGCTGGTGTGTGCTCAAAACGACAACCCGGAGTCCCAAGGTCAAAAGGGTGGTAATACAGTACCAAGCAGTCCCCATCAGCTGACCAAGGCTTTCAACAGGCTGCCATAAAAGCAGAAGGTAGCTTTTTCTGATGCTGAATGTCGACAGAATATTTTCTCAAGCCAGATGTGGTGGAGCACGTCTGTAATCCCAGCATTCTAGGAGGCAGAGGCAGACAGATCTCTGTGAGTTCGAGGCCAGCCTGGTCTACAAAGCAAGGCCAAGACAGTCAAAGCTACACAGAGAAGCCCTGTCTGGAAAAAATTTAAAAGTAAAGAATATTTTCTTGGGAGGGGGTGTGTTTTTTTCAGCCCTGCCCTGGACAAAACCAACTTGTGTAAGTGCGCCAGCATTCAAACTGAAACTCCCTGCCAGACAGCGTTTCCCACATGTGTCTTGCATGTTCCACAGACCTCTTGTTCCCGCCTGTGACAGTTGGTCAGGGTTGGCAGCTTGACTGCATTAGGAAACATGTAATCGTGCGTGGGGTACATTTCCGGAATGTGTCTGTGAGACTGTTTTCAGAGAAATGTAAGTGAAAGTGGGGGGTCACCTTGTATGTGGTTGGTACCACCCCTTGGGCTGAGATCCCAGGTTGAACCAAAAAAAAAGAGGAGAAAGCAAGTTGAGGCCCAGCATGCCCTGCTCTCTACTTGCGGAACCATGGAGATGTGAGAGGTACCAACCTCAACTCCCACTACCCTGCCCTCCCTCCAGGGTGAACACTTTCCCCTCTAACTGCTACAGCAAGAGAATTCGCTGCTCCTAGTTGAACAGGGAGATCAAGGGCTGTTTAGTGTGCACTGTCACCGGGACAAGCAACAGATGTCCTGGGGGAAGTGCACCATGCTCATGTACCAGGGAGCAGCGGGCAGCAGTGTGGCAGCTACCTGGCTTCTCCTGAGGAAGTGGAGCCCTGTCTCACCTAGAAACAACAGTACTGGTGGTTTCTGTTTGAAAAAAAAAAACAAAAAACAAAAAACACAAACCTTGTTCAGGGCAGCCTCTGAAAAAAGAAAACCTCCTGGAGCTCCATGTAAACCAGCCAGGCCAGTAACGATTGTTCTGAGAAAGATACACACACACACACACACACACACACACACACACACACACACGATAAATTGGGGTCAGATGGTAGGGGAGGAGTGCTCCCCCTTTCTGAGGACTAGGGAAGGGAGATTTAGGGTAAGAGAGAGGGAGGGTGGGATCAGGAGGAGATGAGGGAGGGGGCCACAATCAAGATGTAAAGTGGATAAATTTTTTAAAATAAATTTTATACATAATTCATATATATATATAAACCTGCCCTATGGCTTTAAAGGCTAAACTCAACAAGGGTCTCAAAATAAACACGTGGTCATCACAATCAGTACTGTCATAGAAACCCCAGGACGTCCAACAATGCCTGAGTGCCAACTCTGCACCAGGCATGAAGTGCTTTGCCCATACTGTGTCATAAGCTCCTGAGGAGATGACCCTTGCCATTCTATCATATAAATCCTGGCAAATGATGCCCAGAAGGTAACAGCCCCGACTACACAGCTAGTAGGGGCAAAACTAGTCACGCGCCTATGCTTTCTTCTTTTATTTTTGATTGAGATTATAACATAATTACATCATTTTCCCTTCCTTCCCTCCCTCTAAACCCTCTATTGCTCTCTTTCAAATTTATTGCCTTTTTGCATTGTTGTTATATGCACATATGTGCATGCATAAACATATGTACTCCTGAACACACCTGTTTGGTCTATATAATGCTGCTTGGATGTACATTTTCAGGGGTTGCTGTGCTCTTCTCTGGGAAGGACAGTTTCCACCGCCTTAGTTGCCTGTGGCTCTGTGAAGGCTTGAGGCCTCATGGTCTTGTCCCTGTCCACTGTGACATGGCTTTCACTGTTGTCCTTGCTCAGCTCACGTTTAGGCAGTCGTGTCAGTGACATCTTATGGGAGTGGCTGCTGACACCACTAGGAGACACAGTCTCACAGCATACTCCCTGGTCTTCTGGCTCTTACGACCTCCCCAACCACTCACTCTTCCACAGTGTTTCCTGAGCCTTACATGTGGATGTGATTTTGTAGATGTATCCACTGGGACTGGGCTGCACAACTGACATTGCCTGTGTTAGGCTCTTCAAAGTGGTTCTTATGCTTGGCTGGTAAGGTAGTGCAGTCCCAGCATGGATGAGGCCTTGCGTTCCATCCCCAGCAATTAACTCATGAATTAATTAGTTATTAACCTGAGTTATCAACATTCATTCTCTTGTCTTCTGAAAAGGAAAGGTAGACATTTATCTTTTTGTCCATTATAAAACAAAATAGGAGGTATTTAAATTAGCATGGAAAGGTACTGGAGAGGTGGCTCAGAGGTTAAGTGTACTAGGTGCTCTTCCTGGGGACCCAGTTCCCAGCACCTATGTCTAGCAGTTTACAGCCAAGCACCCTCTTCTGGCCTCGGCAGGCACCTGCACACACTTGGCATGTACTCAGGCAGACTCACACATACACATAAATAAGATAAAATCTTAAACCTGGCACAGGAAGAAAGGAGGGAAAAGTAACCATGGTAGAATATCTAACAAACACTTCCTCCGCCCACCTGAGCAACCAAAGTTAACAGCTATGGTGTCATGCAGATAGCAAGGTCCCCTGAAACAACATGATGGCCTTTGTGATCTTCCTCTCCAAAAACCCATAACATCTCCCCAGCAGAGCCAATGATGGAACTCTCCAACAAATCCTCCTTGAGGACACTCTGCACACAGCGCATGACAAGTCCTCCTGAACACTGCCGGGTGACGTCATCTTAATGACGTTACAGAAATTGGGGGGGGAGTGTTGTTTTGTTTTTTGTTCTTTGGGTTTTTTTTTGTTTTGTTTTGTTTTGTTTTTTTTTTTTGGTTTTTTGAGACAAAGGTTTTCTCTGTGTAGCCTTGGCTGTCCTGGACCAGGTTGGCCTCCATCCACGTGCCTTTGCCTCCCAAATGCTGGGATTAAAGGCGTGTGCGCCACCACCACCTGGCCCACCATCATTACTTCTAAATGTGCTCTTTTAGATCAGAGTAGGGTTCGATGTTTACCACTTATATTGTCCTTGGTTAGTGCCATAGTTTGAGCAGACCCACCTTGGCCCTGATCCACCCATCAAGATGTTCTTCTTGTAGGTTTTCTAGGACCCTCTGGGTCCTTCTATTTCCCCGTTCCCTGTATCTCTCTTACCTAGAGTCGCAGATGGGATAACAATTAAGTTGTAATCTGATAAATTAATAAAAATGTTTTAAATGTGCTCTTTTAAAGGAGATGCTCATTAAATATCTGTTTAGCTACCAGAACACATAAATTGGTTTCTGGTGCTATTGCAGGGTGTCTTTCCCACAAATGTTAGCAATAACAGAGGCCTGGGTACCCTGAACGTCCAGCTGTTCCTATAGCAGGACGTTGATGCAAAATATTTCCTGATGATGCATTCCAATTGTCTAATATATATTTGTTATTGTACGACTGTTTGGCCCGAATGTTATGGCTTGCAGCAGGTGCATGCCTGGTGCCCGCTGAGATCAGACTAGGGTGTCGGTACATCAGGCGTGGAGTTACTGACAGTTCTGAGCAGCCATGTGGGTACCAGGAATCGAACATGGCTCCTAAGGAGAGCAGCCAGCACTCCTAACCACTGAGAGACACCTCTCCAACCTCAGTTTTAGAACTAGATTTGTATGTGTCTTCTATGCAAGGGAATTGGAACTATGCCAACGGGGAGGCTGAAACTTTAGTAACTATGTCAGAGTTATTCAAAATAATAGCCAAGTCTTGTAGCAGATTGTAAAACAACACCAACCCTTCCTGGTGGTGCTTATGTAATTGAACTGATTCTCCCAGTAGGGGGCTCTGGTGACACTAAATAGAAATAGTGCCCTGTCATTGAAAAATACTGACTCATGGATTCAACTTTGAAAAGTTTGTATGGCAAAGAATAACCACCCAGAAGTGTACCACCCCAGTAATATGTGCATAGCACCAAAAAAGAAGATAAGGCAGCAGCAATCTTGCCTGTTCAAAGGATTGGGGGTGGGGCCTGGCTCTACAGCCTTTGTGGGTGTCCCTGGCCCTACATATTGCTGAACTATATGCCCTTGAGTGAAAAACCAGATAAAGTGACAAAATGAACAATGCTTCACTGTGCCAGATGTGTGTCACAACAGTGATGTCGAAAGCACCTTCTTGGACTATCATCTCTGCACTTACTGATCTACCATCTAGTACTTCACAAAGTCACCATGCTTGATTCCCACATCTAAATGCAGCATCAAAGGCCTGGGCACGTTCATGAACACACACACACACACAGCACACACACACACACACACACACACACACACACACACGCACTTACATGCACACAAGCACTGATGCAAGAAAAATAACTTAGTGATCTCTGGCTTCTATTAGGTCCAAGTTCAAAACAGAACCTATAACTAGTTCCTTGGGTCTCAAAACCTTTGGCCCCTGACACGTCTTTAATACCTTGTGCTGCCTTCCCACTCTTTGCATGCGTTCTAACTGCTGGCTTTCTGCAGCCTCTTCAGTCTGCAGCTTGCACAGCACTCTCCCACCTGCTCTGGCCCAGGCTATTCCTTCTGTCTGAGTGGCCTCTCCCTGGTCCCCTTCTAGTCGTCCTCTAGACTGCAGCACAAAGGCTCTCTCTTGGGGGAGAAAACTGCGTTCCTCTCAAATGCTTCCTTCTTACTTTGCCTTCACAGCTCTGACAATAGACTGTGTTCTAAACACGGCACTAAACAAGCACTCAGTACCCCCAAGCATGCTTACAACACCATTGTTAGATTAATCACCTATCTCCCTAGACTGCAAATGACACAAGGTTCAGGTCCATGTTGCTTTCTCTTTGTGTCTCAGGCCACAATAGAGGATCTGGCCTAGAGACTCTTTCTCTTTCTTTCTTTCTTTCTTTCTTTCTTTTCCTTTTCCTTTTCCTTTTCCTTTTCCTTTTCGACTTATGAGTGCTCTGTCTGCATGTACGTCTGCTCCTAGAGACCATCCTTAGTGTCTCACAGGATAAATAATTGAATGAGGGGCTGGAGAGACGGCCCAGTCGCCAAGAGCACTGGCTGCTCTTGCAGAGGACTGGGGTTAGCTCCCAGCAACCACATTGCAAGTCACAATTATCATAACTCCAGCTCTCGGGGACCCGTCACCCTCTCCTGGCCTCTAAATGCACTGTACAAGGGTGGTGCACATACATACATACATGTACAGGGGTGGTGCACATACATACATGTACACGGGTGGTGCACATACATACATACATGTACAAGAGTGGTGCACATACATACATGCAGGCAAAAAAAACCGTCATACATAGAAATTTTTAAAAACCAATAAAAAACTAAAGAATTGAAAGAATCACCACATACCCACCAGATGTCCCTTCATACTCCTGTCTGCTCGGTGCTCTTCACTCTAAATAAATACATAGTCCCACCTTGGAGTTAGAGTTAGTCCTATCTGGCTGTTGGACTGGGCTGTCTGGGACATCTGGGGTGAGAGAAGTAGTCAGCATAGCATTGAAAGCTAGCTACACGTTAAAAAAAAAGAACAATAGACGTTAAGAAAAAAAACAATAGAAAAGAACAATAGAGAACTTATAATTTTTAGAAATCTTGTCATCTTTGAGACAGATCGTCAGAAGTATCTCAAGATGCCTGTGCTGATGAGAATATTGGTCCTACCCTGTGTTGGATGAGATGCAACTGGAAAAAAAAAATCTCTCTTAACTGTGATTGATGCAGTGGGGCCGGAAATGCAAGTCCTGACTCTGCTCAGCCTCTCCTGTGTAGAGTGAGAGCCTACAACGATGCCAGGGTGAGAGCTGCCTCCGTACTGGGACCCAGATCGAACTCAGCCCACTACAGAAGCTCACACGTGCCCGCCTGCTGTCGATGGGGGGCGGGGGGCGGACGGGGAGAGGGAGGGAAGGGGTGGGGCGGGGCGGGGCGGGGCCAGTGTCTCCGAGCCGACTCTTACAGCTTCCAGTTGTCGATGGCGGGAGGGGGCGGGGGGAGGGGCGGGAGGCGGTGTCTCCGAGTGACTCCTACAGCCGCCAGTTGTCGATGGCGGGAGGGGGGGGGTACCTGCCTGTTGTCGATGGCGGGGGTGGGTGGGGTGTCTCCAAGTGACGCCTACACCTCCTTACAGGATATCACTAGTGTGTAAGAGCATCCTCGCTGTCCACCAAAAGCCAACCTTCCAAGACTGTATTGCACATTTCTTGTTCCAAGGTGACATGAACCTTATCTCTAAGACATGGTATGTGGAGATGCAGGCCTGGTCAGTCACTGTTTCTTGACTTTTCCGTAGTGCACACATTTTTATTTATGGAAGAGAGGTAGAATGGAGAAAAGGAGAGACATGACAGGGAAAGAGAGGGAGAGAAATTATCTCATGATTTTAAACTGATATTTCAAATTAAAACTTAGTTCTCTGTTTAACCAGTTCCCTACAGCACCCACAGCTTCCCCTTCATGTTATGATACGAATTGTTAATATCGCCGGGCGGTGGTGCACGCCTTTAATCCCAGCACTCGGGAGGCAGAGGCAGGCAGATCACTGTGAGTTCGAGGCCAGCCTGGTCTACAAAGCAAGTCCAGGACAGCCAAGGCTACACAGAGACCCAGTCTCAAAAACAAACAAACAAACAAAGAATTATGAATATCAAGGACATAGAATGATGAAATGAAAGTGCCTGTAAATTATTCATTCATTCCGTGCCATGTCTACAACCACTCAGGTTTCCCAATATAGCACTACAACAGCAAAACCTCATTCCACCTGCCCCCCCACCGCCCCTCCCCCCACTATCCCTCCTGCCCCCCGCCCCCCACAAGGTGAAGCCACAGGCCTCTTCTGATGGAATCTCCAGCCAAACAGAGGAGAGTCTGTGACGTTTGCCCTCAACAGGAGCCCAGGTTACTTTCTGAAATGCTGAATCGTCGTTCAGACCAAACTCAGCTTACAATTGGGATATAGGAAACATCTCCGTTATAAAGTATATAATATTTATGATTTTAATTATAAATTCTATTGTATATTATGTAACTGAATGCTTAATTATAAAAATAAACTTTTATCCTTATTAAATATATAGTATGTGAATTTATGTGAATATAAAAAATAGAGATTATATTTCGAAAGAGTCAAAAATGATGATATGGAAAGAAATGACCAGGTGAGTACAGTGGCTCACGCCTATAATCCCAGGAGGACCTCTGTGAGTTCGAGGCCAGCCTGGTCTACAAAGTGAGTCCAGGACAGTCAAGGCTACACAGAGAAACCCTGACTTGAAAAAACAAGCAAGCAAACAAACAACAAAGAATTACCAACTGTATAGTTGTTTACCACTCTAGTTGATGGCATGAACCTGGGAGAGCGGGGGCCTAAAAATGAGGCCGACTGAAGTGCCATGCAGTAGCCAACTTTATTCAGAGCATGAGACAATTTATTCTCAAGGGTTAAGAGGAGTCACATCAGCTGGGCAGTGGTGGCGCACGCATTTAACCCCAGCACTCAGGCGGCAGAAGCAGGCGGATCTCAGAGTTTAAGGCCAGCCTGGTCTACAGAGTGAGTTACAGGACAGCCAGAACTACACAGAGAAAGCCTATCTGGCAAAATCCAAAATAAATAAATAAATAAATCCTCTCAGGAAAAAGCTAATTTCCTGCTAGGCCTCAGAGTGTTTACCTAACAAGTGTTCTAATCCAAGCCTAAGTCAAAGGCAGCCGAGAGGGAGTAGATGACACAAGCCGCATCCCTCAGTCTGCGGATGCAGAAGCAGAACTGCAAAGACTTCACGTCTGAGAACTACTAAAAGTCAACTGCACTGTAGTCAAACTTTTGGCCTAGAAACTAGCATCTAAAAAGAAAGAGAGCTGGGGGTAGTGGCGCATGCCTTTAATCCCAGCATTGGCGAGGCAGAGGCAGACAGATAGCTGTGAGTTCGAGGACAGCCTGGTCTACAAAGCAAGTCCAGGACAGTTAAGGCTACACAGAGAGGCCCTGTCTCAAAAAACCAAAATAAATAAAAGAAAGAGAAACTGTAAACAGTTGCACCTTATAATTTAAACTCATACAGAGTCTCCTAAGCATATGGCTGTAACACTAACATTTGGGAGGCTGAGACAAGAGAATTGTTTCAAGGGTTGGAGAGAGGAGGGCTCAGAGGTTAGAGCACTGGCTGCTCTTCCAAAAGTTCTGAGTTCAATTCTCAGCAACCACGTGGAGGCTCATGACTGTCTATAATGAGGTCTGGTGCCCTCTTCTGGTGTGCAGGCACACATGGAGGCAGAGCACTGTATACATAATAAATGAATAAATCTTAATAAGAGAGAGAGAGAGGTAATTGCTTCAAGTTCCAGCATAGCCTGGCCTTGCAAGACCTTGTCTCCCCACACACACACCCGACACCACACTCCCAGAGAGCTAAAAAGTGAGTTCGGTAAGGTCATAAGATGTAAGACCAGTAGCCAGGCGGTGATGACGCACGCCTTTAATCCCAGCACTCGGGAGGCAGAGGCAGGAGGATCGCTGTGAGGCCAGCCTGGTCTACAGAGTGAGTCTAGGACAGCCAAGGCTACACAGAGAAACCCTGTCTCGAAGAAAAATAGAAAAAAGAAAGAAAGAAAAAGAAAAGAAAAGAAAGATCACCATAGGAGAACCAATTGTGTTCTATAGGGTGGCAATAGGCACTGAATTGTCAAGTGAAACATTTGAAATTGCATCAAAGCAGAAAGTTGGCCAGGCATGAAGTCACCCGCCTTTCACCCCAGCAGGACAAAGGCAGGTGGGTCTCTATGAGACTGAGACCAGCCTGATACACATATTGAGGTCCAGGACTGCCAGGGCTACATAGGGAGAGAGCCTGCGTCAAAAGAGGGAAGATAAAGTTACATGCACATACAACAAATCACGCACAACACCTGTGTGAAGCACTGTATACTCTATCATTATAATTTTAAAAACTTAAATGGGACTGGAGCGATGGCTCAGCAGTTGTCAGGGTTTATTGCAGTTTAAGACAAAATTTTCAGGGTTTTTGTTTGTTGGTTTATTTCCTTAAAACAATAAGAATGTTTGGTTTGTTTGGAATTTTTAGTTGTTTCTAATATATACTTTCTAGGCTGCTTTTGTCAATTAGCAACTTATCTCCAAAATATGACTGAATATGAATCAATAAATAAATATGAGAAAAGTGTGGTGAAGTCATCCTACATTGCTAAAATTCGCTAGACATATGAAGAAGAAAGCAACTTCAAGAAGGTTTTTGACCTTCACTTCCATATTATGTCAACAGATCTGGTCCTCCATGAGGCAGTACAGTTACCGTCACAGAATCTATAATAAGACTATTTAAACTCAGTGAAATCACTTAAATAAGAGTCCTCAGACCATAGCCTGTGTGCCAGATAAGACCTGTTGCTTGTAAATAAGTTTATTTAGAACACAGACTCATTTGTTTATCCAGTTGTGAAATAAATATGTAATCACAGTCTAACTTTCACCTGGCCCTTTATAGAGAAAAAAAATATGCTCATACTCAGTTTAGAATGTGGCTACAGTCCAGGCATGGTTGCTCACACCTTTAGTCCCAGCACTTGGGGAGACAGAGGCGGTGGATCTCTGTGAGTTCAAGGCCAGCCTGGTCTACAGAGTGAGTTCAGGACAGCTAGGGCTACACAGAGAAACCTGTCTCACAAAAAAAACAAAAAACAAACAAACAAAAATCTATTTATGAGCCAGGTTCAGTGGTGCACATCCTTAATCCCAACACTCTGAGAGGCAGAGGCAGGAAGATCTCTGTGAGTTCAAGGCCAGCCTTGCCTACAAAGTGAGTTCAGTACAGCCAAGGCTACACAGAAAACCTATCTGGGGGCGGGGGAACCCACAAAACAAAAAGAATGTGGCTATAGGCTATACTCTTCATTGAATTTTTCAGCCAATTCATCAGAAATGGGGAAATGATTCACGTCATAAGAATATAAGAAAACACAGAATTGTAGCTGCTCTATCATTTAATAATATAAAAAGAAGCAATTAAAGGGACCTAGTGGATGTGGGCAGGCTGGGTGACTTGTGACTGTTGGCCTTCTATGTGCAATGCCTGGAGAGCCTTGGTTACTGTCAAGATGGCCAATGGCCTCCAGGGGTGCTTAACAAAATGTTAACATCAACGACCTTTGAATGAGAGATATCAGACTGATCTCTGTTCTCTGCCATTTGGCTTGGATTAGTGTTCAATTTCAAAATATAAAGGAGGTACCAATTTAAACATGAAATATCGCTGAGGTGGCCAGTCTTGGGTAGAGTGAGCGGTTCCCTGTCATACTGCGAGCACCCCTGGCTGCCCACGGAGGGTTCCCCCACACTCCATTCTGCAGTGGTTACGGCTGGAGGGGATTTATTCCTTTCATATTCCTCCTGTAAAGATAAATGGCTGCTCGCTTCTGGGTTCCACCCCATTCTTAAGAGACACGGGTTCAAATGACAGCTCAGTGGTTGGAGCACTTGCTGCTCTTGCCGAGGACGAGGGTTTGATTCCCAGCACCCACAGCGTGGTTCAGAGCCATCTGTAACTCCAGTTCTGGGGGATCTAAGGCCTTCCTCTGACTGCTGAGGACACTGCACACATAGGCACTGCAGATACAAAAACTGGAAATAAAGTTAGAACAGAGAGTCAAAAGAATCTTTGAGAAAGCCAAGGGGGAAAAAAGGCAACATAGTCATACCCGAGTGCACTCCATCACTCCCAGCATGCATTAGCCTCAGAGTCCTTCATCACACCATGGGGATAGGACAGCAGCTTGCTGTTTTTGCAATGGGACTCTTGGGAGTCTATTTTCCAGGATACGGAGAAAGAAGTTGAGCAGAGTCGCATGAAGCCAACGGTGACCTGGGACTTGCTAAGTCTCCATGGCTGGTCTTGGAGACCTGATCCTCCTGCCTCCACTCACCAGAATTCTAGGATGACAGGTGTGGCCCTCTATCCTGAGCCAAACTACAGCTTTAGACGAGAAAGTCAGACATGTGTGCATGTGCGTGTGCGTGCGTGTGTGTGTGTGTGTGTCGGTGGTGTGATAATGAAGCCTGAAATTTTAACAAGTTTTCCACCATTCTAAACATCAAGGGCTTAGCTAAAGGATTGTGTTCATTTAGAACGGCCTTAAAAGCCAAGTGAGAACAAAATTTAACCGGAAGCTGAGGTCAGCCAGGCCGCCTCATTTCCCCTAAGCACTTCCTATCTTTGCAAGGCCTGGAAATGTTGCAGCCTTGAACTGCCTGGGGTGCCTGGAGAACGCAGTTGCTGCTATGTCAGTCCCATTTGTCCCCTCATTCGTCAGAGGAGAAAGGGGAGAGCTGGTAATTTGGCTCCAATTAGACTCAACTCACTCGGAATCCCAGGTGACCAGGCTGGTTAGCAGCCCACTCACCCGCCCCTGCAAAGGCTCATTAGACAATGAACCCAGATAAGGGTGACCAGGCCAGAGGAAGAATCGTGGGGCAGAAAAAGCAATGGTCAATTCATTACTGACCCATTTGGCATTGTGAATCACTTCTCATTTCTCAGGCCCAGGAACGAATTAAAACCAAATTTCCTTTCTGGGAGCAGTAGCCACAGTTAAGAGCCTGGCCAGTTTTCTCTGCATCTTATTACTTCCTGAAAATTGTCCCAGTCTGATGTGGTGACACACACGCCTGTAATCTCTGGACTCTAGAGCAGAGGCAGCACAATTGCCATGAGTCTGAGGACAGCCTGATCTAGTAAGTTCCTGGTCACCCAGGCCTACACAGCAGGAACTAATTTTTCATTTTTAGATTTTTAAAGTTTTATTATATGTATGTTTGCTCATATGTATGTCTGTACCACATGCATGCTTGGTGACCTCGAGGTCAGAAAAGAATGTCAGATCCCCTGAAACTGGAATTAGAGACATTTGAAGGCCACCATGTGGGTGTTACGAACCTGGGTCTTTCCCAAGAACAATGACTACTCTCAACTGCTGAGCCATCTCTCCTGCCGAGGACCTTGTCTTAGAGGCACTACTTACACACACACACACACACACACACACACACAAGCATCCCGGCTCCCATTGGCAGCATTTGCTCACATAAACAATATGGGACCTAGGGGGCTTGGAGAGATGGCTCAGAGGTTAAGAGTACTGTGTGTCTTCCAAAGGTCCTGAGATCAAATCCCAGCAACCACATGGCGGCTCAAACCCAACTAATGAGCTTTGGTATCCTCTTCTGGCCTACAGTATACATGGGCAGAATACTGTATAAATAATAAATAAATAATCTTAAAAATAATATAATGGACCTAAAACAAAAGCCTGATACGATAGGGTTCATGTCATGCATCAATTAACTCATATTTGCTGAGCACCTACTATGAGCCATGCACAGCTGTAGACTTACATCTAGAGATGCAGCAGACACGAATAAAGATAAGAAGTACACTATCAACACATATAAGGCAGAAACACATGTACAAAACAAAAAACCAAAAATTGCAGCCAGCCAGGCATACTGACACATGGCTATGACCCGAGCATTCACACAGGAAGATGGCTTCCGGTTTCAGGCCACCTGGGCTACATAGAGAATTCAAGGCAGCCTTGTACTGGAATATGTAGCAAAACTCTGCCCGGCCCCCCAAAAATATCAGGGAGGCGGATGTGATGATACCTTTGCATTTGTCAACAACCATCGTCAGGGCAGTCAAAGTGAGGGGGTGATCAGAGACAAGAGGAAGGACAATGGGTGGGTCAGGAGACAGCCACCCTGTTGCTAAGAGCTAACCACCCCTAGGATCTCCATGACAGTGCAACCAGGGCATCAAGGTCTGTCCTGTTTCCTCTAAACCAACAGAGGAACCCATTCAAACCCAAAATGAAACCAATCACTGCAACACACTCTCCAAAGAGCAGAGACCTTCCTGCCTCCCCCACTGTGTTCCCTGGGCCTGGCTCATAGGATGGTCAATCGTTCAGTGATGGACCACATGATTGCCTGGCTCATGTAAATAAAGCAAAATTTAAGACAGGTGAGCTTGCTTCCCTGCCCCTCAGGATCAGGGTGCCCAGAACAAGAGAGCAAATTGCTGGTGATGGAGACTGGGTTCTTAACAAACCATCTCCAGGTGGTGGCATCTATGCCGTGTCAATAACTGTTCAGCTTGAATCTTTTGCCTGAGCATTTTTGGCGCGTCTGTTTGTGGTAGCCAGAACTGGGCTCTTGAGAATGTCTGTATTAGTTGGGGCCTCATGAACAATGTAATATATTATAATTATTAGATTTATAGATAGGACCACACAATTGGAGTGGGGTAATGCTACAATGACTGTCTGCACAGTGGAGAAACAGGATTCTGTAACTGCTTGCACCTAGAAGCTGGAAGCCTCAGAATGTATGGGATCAATAATGCGGCCCCGATCTAAGGCGGAATGCCTAGAGGCACCCTGGAGAGTCTCTGGTGTGTGTCTATCTGAAGAGATGGAGAAGCCAACATGGTGCCCATGATGATGGCAGCCGCAATGCACATCTCTGCCCCAGAGTGGTCAAGCTGCACTTACTGATTGGCTCCCTCTTTCCTCTGCCTTTGCTCCATTCAAGGAGCCTATTGGACAGTCCCACTCGCATTTAGGGTGAGTCTTCCTCCTTTACTGGCTGACCCATATGGCCGTTTTCTATCTCTGAGACATCCCCATGGATACAGCAAATGTGCCTTGGTAATCTTCTAGGTTCTGATCTGGTTGATAATCCAGATTAACCATCCCAGTGGGTAACTTCCACGGCAGACAATCCATGATGAACTAAACCGATCGGTATCGCGTCTTCTGCACACCTTTTCCCAAGTGTGGGCTCGGTCTAGTGCCTCACCTCACTAGCAAGTAGAATGTGGCAAGCATGATGTTACAAGTTCGGGTGCATTAAAATGCAATAAAACCCTAACAAAAAGCAACCGAGGGAAGACGTTTTAATCGACTCACTCTCCCAGGTTACGGTTCATCGCTAGGAAGTCAAGGCGGGAACAGCTGGTCATATCCACAGTCAAGAGCAGAGACAAATAGATGAGGGGTGGTTGCTCATGTTTCAGCCCCCTCTCTACACTTACTAAATGCAGGCTCCTCCTGACTCGGGAATGGTGCTGCCCACAGTGGGCTGTGTCTTCCCACATCAATTAGCATGAGCAACCAAAACAAACACGCATAGGCAGTCCCTCACTGAGATCTCTTCTTGCAGACTGTCAAGTTGACAACTAAAACTAATTGTCACATGTCATTTCTTAGCATAAATTGCAAAGTCTGCAATTTCCGTCTTGTCCTTTCTCTCTCCATTAGGGTCTACCTCTGAAAAAGCCAGAGTGTGAGTGGTGCTAAGGAAGGGCTCATATGACAAGAGCTGATTAGGCAATATGTACTGCCTCCCTGAAACAATGGAATCCTCATAAGCCATGGCACTTACCTTCAGAAAGCTCAGAAACAGTAGATACCTGCCTGCTATGTAGATAATAAGTGGACCTGCTACATGCTTATGAGAAGCATCATAATAAACATGAGCTTTTGGTTTTGCCTTTGGTTGGTTTCTTCTTCTCTTCTTTTTTTTATTCGTATTTTTTATTTCTTCTTCTTCTTCTTCTTCTTTTCTTCCTACATTCTTCTTCTTCTCCTCCTCCTCCTTCTTCTTCTTGAACTCTCTGCTTCTCTTTAGAACTACAGAGACCTCGAGCCTCCAGAGTTGCTCTCCACACAGGAGGATTAGTAACTCTTTGAAAAGGAACAGGCAACTCTGGGGACAAAGCAATGACCTGAGGCTTCAGAGGCAGCAGAAGCAGGATGAGACCTCTCAGGCCACCGCAAAGTCCGAGGAGAGAAGTGACCCAACAATCCGTGATCCAACCTGTGACTCTGTCTATGACTCGGCACATTGTGTTTTCTCACCGTTCTATTACATTGCTATGATTTTTCCTCTATGGAACGTCCTGTTACATTTTAGCCATCCCTCCTAGTCTACCTCAATGCTGGGAGGTTTCCCAACTCCTAGGCAGGTTAGCACTTTCTTTTAAAAAAAAAAAAAATTCTTCTATTGGGTGTGCCCACTGATGGCAGAAAACCCAGAGGATAACCCAGAGATCCATGCTGGGCAAGCCTGCATCCCTGAACAGCTTCCAGGGACAGTAGTTTGAGTTGTCCCTATGACACCCAGCCGAATGTACAGTGTAAAGGCATCCTTCTTACTGGGGGGGGGAAATAGCAGGAAATCAAGCACAGGGAAACCAGAAAATCTTAGGGTCTTTCTGTAGTTGTCTGTCTGTAGGAAAGCATTTGAGAAGGGCAAAAAGGAAAGCTGTCTTTGCAGCCTTCCAGGAAAAGAAAATTTACGGCAACCTGTAGAAGTTTGCTGAGGCCTCTCATAGGAGTGTCAAGTGAAATCTGCATCCCTAATTAAATTGGGAGGAGAACAGCAAGCCAGCTTCCTTGGTGGAGTCAGGACTGGCCTGTGCTTCTGTCGAAGGGTGTTTGGAAAGCTTGGCTTTGGTGATTTAATAGAAACAGTGATCTCGCTCTACCCCTCACACTTGGGTGGAAATGCCAACTCCTCCAGGTTCCCTGGGGTAGGAAGACAACATTGCAAACATTCAGGGCCTTTCCTAATGCATATTCTTCCTCTCCCTTTACCCTGGCTCTTTCCCACAATGTGGACTGCCCTTTCTCTGTTCCTGGGATTGGCTGCCAGCGTCAGTTTCAGCATACTTTACAATGCTTTACAACACTCCTACTTTACAACACCCCTAGTCCCAGGAAGCATGGCCTCCCTTGTTACTCTGCCATCAGACTTGCCCTGTGTCTTGGTTAGGGTTTCTATTGCTGTAATGAAACACCATGACCAAAGCAACTGAGTAAGAAAGGGTTTATCTGGCTAACACTTCCCACATCGCTGTTCAACACCAAAGAAAGTCAGGACAGGAACTCAAGCAGGCCAGCAGCCTGGAGGCAGGAGGCCATAGACAGGTGCTGCCTATTGGCTTGCTCACTGAGGCTTGTTCAGCCTGGCGAGGTTGGCCTTGAACTCAGGGAGATCCACCTGCCTCTGCCTCCCAAGTGCTGGGATTAAAGGCATGCGCCACCTCTGCCCAGCTCAACCTGCTTTCTTATAGAACCCGGGACCTAGCCCAGGATGGCACGCCCACAACGGCCCTCCCCAGTCAATCGCTAAAGGAAATGTTTCATAGCTGCCTTTAATCCCAGCACTCAGGAGGCAAAGGCAGGCAGATCACTGTGGGTTTGAGGACAGCCTAGTCTACAAAGTGAGCCTAGGACAGCCAAGGCAACGCACAGAAACCCTGTCTCGAAACAAACAAACAAAAAGAAAAGAAAAAGAAAAAAAAATGATCTACAGGTTTGCCCATAGCCCAGTCTTACAAAGGCATTTTCTCAATTGTAGTTCCCTTTTCTCAGAGGACTATAATCTGTGACAAGTTGATATAAACCTAGCTACAAACCCTGGGTTCCCAATGCCCAAGTTTCCTATTCCTGAAAAGCATTTTCCTCTCTGATTGACACTCTCTTACCCCAAAATGTGAGTTCATGGAACTGGTAAGAAGGCTCAACACCCCCACCCCCCTGCCGACAGAGCCAGCACCGTTACAAACATTTCACTGCTGCCCTCCCAGCCTTGTTTCTACCATCACACCAGCATCCGTGAGGCCAGGTAAATAAATCCCCAGCATTAGACTAAACTATGAGCGCTGTGAACAAGTTCTTTTGTGATAGCCTTGCTTTAGTTTGGTGATGTTTTCCAATTATTAAGGACCTTCAGCAAGCCTCGCACACTGTC